>NC_086444.1:491706763-492006763 GCF_028390025.1 Pseudophryne corroboree | reverse complement strand
GTATCAGAACTTTCTGAATATTTCCTGCTGAAATCCAAAAACCAGAAAGCCATCTGAATTCTGGCAAGTGTTGGAATGCATGCTGTAAAGCAGAAAGAACTCCATCTTACTTACTTCTGGTTTTGAAGATGACGCCACTTCTGGCTTTTCTGTAATTTCAGGATACCTGAATGCAGGGTTTCCGTCCTAAGGGGTGGATCCGCCTGATTGCAAAGGGTAATAATGTAGATCAAGGAGGACCTTAAATACTATGCTTCTCAGGAATAATCTTTGCTCTTCGAAATGCATTATGTGAAAGAGATCCCATGCCAGCTGGAGAACCTTTTCAGATATTTTTACAGTACCTCTCTTGGGCAAACAGGTTTCCGGGATGCTGCAGGCTTTTAGTGGTGTACTTATTTTCATCTGGCATCTCGTAGGCATGCACTATACAATGGGGGACTCTGGTGGACCCCTTAAAGGGTTTTATATGTTGTATGCTTGTTTATTAAATAACTATGTAATCCACACTACGTGATATAATAGCTGATTAGTTAATAGTTAATTTTGTATGTAAAACAAGTGCTTAAATGTGGTGTGTGGCCATAGAATCTGTCACGGCTGTGGTTATTTTTGAATCCAGTCTAGGTCTGTTCTCTGGGTCTGGACTTGAGAGTTGTGGACAGAATTGCGCAGGCTTAAGATACGATCTCCTCATGCAGACGTGGCAGTTGGCTGAGGAACATAGGAGAGGAAGTGAGCAGCTATTTGGGTACTAAAACACTGGTGGCATGGACCACCAGGGTAATGGGTAGTTGGATGGTCCCTGAGAACCGAAAGTCTATGAAGACTAGCAGTAGGAATGCTGGGAGTCACCAGCAAACAGATTTGCAAAAGGCTGGGTGGAACCAGCACGGCAGGTTTTCTAGATTCTGGACGGAACCAGCGGATTAGATTTGCAGAAGGCTGAGCGGAACCAGCACAGCAGGTTTTCCAGATGCTGGACGGAACCAGCAATGTAGATTTGCAGAAGGCTGAGCGGAACCAGCACAGCATGTTTTCCATATGTTGAGATTGGCTTTCCGATAAGGCAGGTTTTCCAGATGTCGGGATTTGCTTTCCGACAAGGCAGGTTTTCCATATGTCGGGATTTGCTTTCCAACAAGGCAGGTTTTCCAGATGTCGGGATTGGTTTTCCGACAAGGCAGGTTTTCCACATGTTGGGATTGGCTTTCCGACAACGCAGGAGTTTAGAATGCTGGATGGAACCAGCAAGGCAGGAGTTCAGCATGCTAGATGGAACCAGCAAGGCAGGTTTGCTGTGAATGCTGGATGAAGACAGCAATGCAGGTTTTCTAGAAATGCTAGATGAAGACAGCAATGCAGGTTTTCAGAATGTTGGGCGGAACCAACAAGGTAGGTGTTCAGAATGGAATGCAGAACAGTCTTTAGGTGCACTGGGACGGCAGCCAGAGAGTCTAGTGGTGCTGTGATAGTAATAGCACTCTGTCTAATACAACTGAAGTTGCAGGAGCTCACTACAGAGAGAAAACAAAGCACTAACAGCTTGCCAGTGCTGGGATTTGGAACTTATACCTCTTGCTCACTGCTGACTGGATGAGGGAGTCACATGACAAGGAAGTGATTCCGATTGGGCCCAGGAAGGTCAGCTGACCAGGAACTGTCATGGCGATGTCCATAGCAGGTTTTGAAGGGAACTCCAGCATGGTGTAGTTTGCAGAGATAGACAGTAATGGCCGCATGCCTGAGAGCGCAAGGAGTTGTATCTGGTGACCACTGGACTTGTGGATGCTGGCACAAAAGCATAGGAATGCATGAAGGGACTTGCTGAATTTAGCATACACACAAAAGGTTAATCAACACAAATGCAGCTCGTTAGCAAGGCTCACTTTCCAGATAGAGAACTCAGCACTCAGGGACTCATGGTACTGATGAGCTATTTATTCCAGCCTGCAGAAAACACACAGGATACAGGACAAATGGCAGAAGTAAGTCACCAAATGAAATGATTTTAGTCAGGATTGTGACATAATCCTAGTAGCTGTTTAAAATTAAATAATGTGTCAAAAATGCATCAATAATATCTGTAGAAATGATCAAGTAAACATTTGTTAAAGCCTTGTTCTCCAGTGTATCTTTGCTATCAAAGCACAAGGACAAAACAGCTTATTTTAATTACAGCATAATTAATAAAAGATAAAAAGCAGTAATGAAAACAGAAAAATAAATCCAATGTTTAAGTTCCTTCTGGAATGAAGTGATAACCTGGACAATAGCACGGTGTATTTTTCTCCATTACTGCCCTGTAAGTAAGGGGGTGGGGATTGAAGCAGTACTGATCTAACTTCCCATAGTCTCTCCCTAACTTACCTTTAGTATTCCGGGCAGGCTGTCAGCAACTCTACCAGTATATCTGGCTGAGTTGGTGATGGTAATTGGGACTCTGGCTGTGACTCGCTTTGGGGGTGAGCAGAGGCAGGATGAGGAGGTCTTGGTCACCCAGTCAAAGAGTGAGTAAGAAGAAGGTGGTGAGCAGCAGGAGATATAAGAGGAGGAGGAGGAGGAATAGCCTGCTGGTTCTCTCCATGTGCTTCTCGTATGATGAGAACTGTACACTGGTGCATGTAATGGTGTCACCTATGAGAACAGCCTCATTGTACCACCCTGGCCCGGAAAAAGGCAATGTGACAGTCCATCACCGATGCAATGAATGCTGTTAGGTTGAGCAGGCATGGTGTGGAAAATGTAAAGAAGCGCTTCAATGATGTGAAGCGCATCTTGAAGGTCAAGCTGGCAGATGAGCTGAAGGAGTCCCGAGAGGACAGAAGGTGGCCATGCAGCAGCCATCAATTACACATCATATGAGGAGCTCAAAGAGATTATCCCACCTGAAATCTTCCCGGGAACTCATGTAGAGGATATGGACTGTTCTCCAACCCAACGCCGTTCTGAGGAGTGAGCACTCCTTACTTTTCTCCTTTTCACTGTACCAAACTAATGCTCTGTACTGAGTGTTAGACACTTTTTTTAGTTAGCTAAACTGATACTAATTAAATGCAGTACCTTTATATGTATTTCCAATATCCAGATGTGTGAGGAACTAGCAGAGAAACTCCCATTTGCAAACGTTTAAAGAAAATGTATACTATAGCTCTACTGCATAAGAGGCCTTCTACCCAGGTTATTTAGTTGCCTAACAAATTTCCATATTTGCTGGGTATGCATTTGTGTGTGATCTATTGTCAGTACTTTTCTGTGAGAAATGTGTGTAGGTGATGTTATATTGGTAAGGGGGCACTGTAATGTGCTATACTCTGATCTGCTCAATATAATGCGGTGAAAGCAATAATGTTGCATAATAAGATATGGGGCACTTTATTGTGTTATTTTGAAATTAGCTACAGCATTAATATGGTGCTGCCAGGCAGCAAACTTCCCATGCAGAAATAATATAGTAACCACCATACCTGTAGTGCAGGGTACACAACATATTTTTAACATATCTATAACATAAATGTATTGTTTTTATTTGATGGATAAAGTTGCAATAAAATACACCCTTGCAATTGATATGGTCTCCGATTACCAACAATATTCTTAGATATACAGTACATATGGACAGTTAATAGCGCCAGTGTATTCAAGCTGGAGGATGATGTACATTGGACCTGTGCCTATAGCAACCTGTTCAATAAAGCCAGGGTCATGTGAATGGAGCAATAGGGATGTTTCGCTGACCAAGGAAGTGTCAGTGTTGCTGTTTATAAAGTTACAATGCTGTGGGACATTATTATTATTATTATTATTATTATTATTATTATTACAATTTATTTATAAGGCATCAAACGTGTTTTGCAGTGCCGTACACACAACACACATTAGAACAATACAGGGTATACAAAACTTAACATCACAGAAAACTAGAACAGAGCACAGGTAACAATTAGCACCACAGTTTTCAGTACACAATACAGCTGAGATGTCAGGAAGCAAAGAAGTAATCGTCATACTACTGGGGGCGGGCAGCCGTTGGAAGAGATGAATTGTCACGAGCAGGAGGAAATGGTGCTATAGAAGTCACTGAGTAGGAGAGAGCTGTAATTGAAGTGCAAGAGAAGAGGGCTGTGAGAAGAGGAGGGAAGAAGGTCCTACTCCAAGTAGTTTACAATCTAAGGGCCAGATACACGCTAGCTGAAGTGATCGCAAGCGCTGAGTAGGTTCAGAGCTACTCTGAAACTGCACAAACTGTTTTTGCAGAGCTCAGCTGCACAAGCGTTTGCACTTCTGCACTCAGTATTATGAAGGAATGACTACCTGTTTATTTGGGTTCCTCAGGAAACTAAGGATGATGTAACACAGACCATGTGGTCGAACTTAATACTACTATAGCAATTCTTTCACAGACTTGATGCTTGTTTATAGATAATGTGAGTGGATTTAGACCAATAATCACTGGTAAATGGGTTAAGGAGACCTTGCAATATGAACAGACGGTTGGGACTGTTTTTCTACACTATTTTGATAATTCAGTTCAATGCACCATGTTACAATCTGGTTCTTGAGCAGGAGGGGTGAATAATTAGTTAGGTGTACTGTTGATTGGATGATTTGTGCTGTTTAAAACTGGCCTCACTGACAATTACCTCTCTCCACTCCAATCTATCCTCAATGCTGCTGCCCGTCTCATATTCCTCACCAAACGCACTACGTTTACCTCCCCTCTCCTACAGGCCCTTCACTGGCTCCCCTTTCCTTTCAGAATCCAATTCAAACTTCTCATACTCACTTACAAAGCACTCACCCACACCTCTCCCATTTACATCTCTGACCTTATCTCCCTTTACTCTCCCACCCGTCCTCTTCGCTCTGCTAATGCACGCCGACTCTCCTGTCTTCTGATTACTTCCTCCCACTCCTATCTCCAAGATTTTTCACGTGCTGCTCCCTTTCTCTGGAATTCTTTACCTCTCCCCCTCAGACTCTCCACCGCTCTACAAAACTTCAAACGGGCTCTTAAGACCAATTTCTTTACCAAACCCAGCCAAATCTCATCCTAACCCTCTGTTCCACGCTCTCTATGTACCCCATCTGTGTCACCCCTGTCTGTCTACCCCTCCCCTTAGAATGTAAGCTCTCATGAGTAGGGCCCTCTTCCCTCATGTGCTTATATATACTTTTCTTACTTTAATAATCCTCAACTGCCCAGATCCCGCAGTTTTTTGGCCACCTGGAACTTATCTCTATGTTTACTGGTGTAGATATGCTTAGTTATCCTGTACTTGTCCTATATTGTCTTCAAAGGCAAGTTACTGCTTTCCTGTTTTGATTATGTGCATATGTACTCTGTAATTGGGCGCTGCGGAACCCTTGTGGCGCCATATAAATAAAGGATGATTATAATAATAATAATAATAATAAAAGGAGAAGTAAGATGACTCATTTACTGCCTTTTTAGCTTAAAAAAGACCCAAGGATAGGGTGGAAATGCATTGGCTTAATTTGGGGGTTTCCTGAGTGTTGGTAGTGATCTCAGATCGTGGCAGTGTGCTGTAGAACCAGGGAATGCCTGGAACTCCATGGAAGCTTTACATCATGCTTAACATAACTGGGGTACAACCATTCTGAAAGCATTGCTGGTAATTGTTTTCTACTCTACCACGAAAGGATTCCTGCTTATAAACTTTGTGTCAGTTTGTGCAATTTTCTTTTACTGTGTTTACATGTATGTCTGTTTTTATCTTCACTTTATTAAAAAAAAAGAATTACACTATGTATTTGCATTTATGCTCTTTTTGATATACATTGCAAAGGAGCACTCCATTATGTGAAAGTGGGGATCTGTTACAGAGGACATCAGGATCACAGTCGTTAACATAGATCACAAACTTTGTTCTTTATATATGGATGACTGACATCTTGTGTAGGAAATATTCGCTGACACATTATTTAGATTAGTTAAATATGTTTGATACAGCCTATACTATAGACCATCTATAGTGTTAAATATGAATACTGTATTCCATACAGTATCCCGTGTATAAAATGACCAATGTGTACATTAATGTCCAGGGTTGGTACTAGGTTCTTCTACCACTCACCCAGACTCATGCGCTTGCTCCAATGTTCCGCATGATGGGAGATTGTGGATTGCATTTTGGAAACCCCCCCTCTAGAAATCCTGCGTTTGCCACTGAACTCCAATATATTTTCATAGAGTAGCAAAGCAGAGATTTGAAAGCCATAAACACACATTTTCACAAATTAACATGGGCCACAATTACTTTACCTTGCAAAAGAACCTGTCATACATACTCAATGGAGTGGTTTGAGAAGCATCTCATGGAGTTAACAGAGGCTATACACGATTAAACCATCTACCAGCAGCTCATGATAAACAAGATATGGGTGCAATATCCAGCCTACATCAGGAGAAAATATGCAATGTACAGATAGAGCCATCTTTATCTTGGCCTTTAATAGGATTAATTGAGCCAGGGCTTATTGTTCTCTCTGTATTGTATTGCAGCTTAGAACAATAGATGAAAGGCTTATGCTAATAAACCATGGTGTGCCTTAGCGCAGCATAGAAGCAAAGACGATCATGGCTCCATCTATACAGTACCACATTATAAAGTAAATAAAAACAAAAACACAATTTGTTTTGCTTTTGTAAAATTTGTGATCAACAATGGTAAAGGAATCATGCTTCACACATGCCTTGCACTATGTGAGATATAGTATATTGGTTACACAATGTAAATGGTAACAAGTTGCATAAGAAACATTTCATCCATAACTCAGAGACTAAACTACCATGTGATCATTTACCAACATAAAAGGGGAGACTGAGTAAGGCAGAACCTTGTATAGGGATGGTAGAACCTCTATCATAGTAAAAGTTACTGATAAAACATTCACATTAAACTAACCCAATAAAACAAGGCCGATATTTGTGAAAGTAAAGAAATGACTTTCATGTGAAATACTACTGAATAATCTGCTCTCTAACTTTCCTTCCACCGGGTGTCGTATATTTTGTCGACATTCACCATGTCGATATTCATAATGTTAACATGGTTGTAATGTCAACATTCAAATTTCAATATGATTAGAATGTTGACAAAATGTGGCTGGTGGGCTAGGGGTGACTTCATTGGTACAGCAGGTCCGATAACTCCAGCGATGTCTTCCAGATCCAGCATTCAGTTGATGAAGACAGATCTAGCAGTGCTTCTAGCATTAAGTATCACTGACTGTAACCCTTAACCATCCCCTTAGTGTTTAACCCTAACCTTCACCTTCGCTGCTTAACCCTAACCATCTGCTCCCAGCATAAAGTTGGCATTTCCACATATTGACATTGTGAACATATTGACACTGTGAACATACAGTATCAACATGTTCAGTATTGACATTTTACAATGTCAATATCATAACTGTTGATATTGTGATGTGGACCTTTTGAATGTTGACATATTTATTTATTTTTTTGGGGGGAAACAAGAAAAGACGCTCATTGTTAGTAAATGGGCTCATGACTAGAAGGCTGTTTAATGTGACTGCAGCAATTATGAGGGAGGACACTCTGTAGGAATCATGGCAAGACCCAAGGAAGCCCATTGCCACACTCATAATTTTGTGGTTTGTATCACTGACAATTTGAACATTGAGGGGTTTGAACTGATGCCTATTGACATAAACCCCCCCACTCAAGTGCAGCGCTATCAGCCTAACATCAGTACAATCATTGGCTCCCAGGACATTGTGTAGTCCTGAGACCCTAGGGAAGGCAACTTTAAGGTCATGCCACCCTGAAACTTGTCTGGGGAAGGATGTATTTGTACACAGTAATTTCTTAAAGGCACTTAACACTTACTAACTTGGTGACTTGAAATTTGACCTTGTAATTCTAACACTCTAGAGTTCATAGACTGGAAAGGGCTTGTGACCATAAGGTGCAGGCATACTATAATTTATTGAGCCCAGACACTGACTAGTTACTGCCAGAAAATTAAATTGCAGTCGCAGCCGCTGGGCAGGATGTTCAGCATGCTGGGTGGCCTTACCCTGCGATGGGCGGCTTCCAGCATGCTATAGAAAGTATTGCAGATTCTGCTTTTTAGCAGAATCTTCAGTCCAACCTGAATAACCCGCTTAGTACCAAATTGTTTCCTTTCACACATGCAGAAATACCGGGTTGATGCTTGTTCAGATGCCAAAACTCGGGATATAGTTGCATGTGTGAAAGTGGTATTAGGGAAGTAAAACCATGGGAAAGGAAAACAAACTGCTGGACATAAGGTGAAGTGCAAACCTTATATCAGCTGTCTGCAGGAAAGTTCTTATTTATTTATTTATTTACAGTTTCTTATATAGCACAGCAAATTCCGTTGCGCTTTACAATTGGACACAATGATAAAACAAAACTGGGTAATAAACAAACAGTCACAGAGATAGGAAGTCCCTGCTCGCAAGCTTACAATCTATATGGAAATAGGCATTGATACACAAGGAAAGGCAGTATCTATTAGAGATGAGCATGTTCGGTTCTCAGAGAACCGAACCCTACCGAACTTCATGTCTCGAGCTCGGATCCGAGTCAGGCTCGGATTTTCCCGCCTGACTCAGAAACCCGAACGCGGCAAAACGTCAACATTCCGCTGTCGGATTCTCACAGGATTTGGATTCCATATAAGGAGCGGCACGTCGCGGCCATTTTCACTCCAGTCTCGGAGAGTGTATTGAGAGGACGTGTCCTCAGTGTTTAGTGTCTGTGTGGGGGCGGGAAAGTGGGGTGGCGAGTCTTGTGCTGTGTTGTGCTGCTCAGTCCAGTCCAGTGTAGTCGGTGTATTGTGCTGCATCAGCCCAGCCAGTCACAGTGTTGGTGTCCTCTGCTGCCATATATCCAGTGTAGCTGTAAAAAGTGGTGCTAAGTTGTGCAGACCAGTCCAGTGTACTCAGTGTATTGTGCTGCATCAGTCCAGCCAGTCACAGTGTTGGTGTCCTCTGTTGCCATATATCCAGTGTAGCTGTATAAAGTGGTGTTGTGTTGTGCTGCATCAGACCAGTGGTAGTGTCCTGTCCATCAGTCATTCCAGTGACGAAATACGTTGCTGCTGCTATATGTCCACTGCTGCCGTATAATAATTATAACAACAACCACAAGTCCCTTACAGTGTTGTTGTGTTGTGCTGCATCAGACCAGTGGTAGTATCCTTTCCATCAGTCATTGCAGTGACGATATACGCTGCTGCAATATGTCCACTGCTGCTATATAATAATTATAACAACAACAACCACAAGTTCCTTACAGTGTTGTTGTGTTGTGCTGCATCAGACCAGTGGTAGTGTCTTGTCCATTAGTCATTCCAGTGATGAGGCAGTCACAGTTGTATATGCTGCTGCTATATATGTCCACTGCTGCCGTATAATAATAACAACAACCACAAGTCCCTTACAGTGTTATTGTGTTGTGCTGCATCAGACCAGTGGTAGTGTCCTGTCCATCAGTCATTCCAGTGACGATATACGCTGCTGCTATATGTCCACTGCTGCCGTATAATAATTATAACAACAACCACAAGTCCCTTACAGTGTTGTTGTGTTGTGCTGCATCAGACCAGTGGTAGTGTCCTGTCCATCAGTCATTCCAGTGACGAGGCAGTCACAGTGGTATACGCTGCTGCTGCTATATGTCCACTGCTGCCGTATAATAATTATAACAACAACCACAAGTCCCTTACAGTGTTGTTGTGTTGTGCTGCATCAGACCAGTGGTAGTGTCCTGTCCATCAGTCATTCCAGTGACGAGACAGTCACAGTGGTATATGCTGCTGCTATATGTCCATTGCTGCCGTATAATAATAATAACAACAACAACCACAAGTCCTTACAGTGTTGTTGTGTTGTGCTGCATCAGACCAGTGGTAGTGTCCTGTCCATCAGTCATTCCAGTGACGATATACGCTGCTGCTATATGTCCACTGCTGCCGTATAATAATTATAACAACAACCACAAGTCCCTTACAGTGTTGTTGTGTTGTGCTGCATCAAACCAGTGGTAGTGTCCTGTCCATCAGTCATTGCAGTGACGATATATGCTGCTGCAATTTGTCCACTGCTGCCGTATAATAATTATAACAGCAACAACCACAAGGCCCTTACAGTGTTGTTGTGTTGTGCTGCATCAGACCAGTGGTAGTGTCCTATCCATCAGTCATTCCAGTGATGAGGCAGTCACAGTGGTATACGCTGCTGCTATATGTCCACTGCTGCCATATAATAATAATAATAATAATAATAATAATAATAACAACAACAACCACAAGTCCCTTGCAATGTTGTTGTGTTGTGCTGCATCAGACCAGTGGTAGTGTCTTGTCCATCAGTCATTCCAGTGACGAGGCAGTCACAGTGGTATACGCTGCTGCTATATGTCCACTGCTGCCGTATAATAATAATACGGGTTGAGTATCCCTTATCCAAAATGCTTGGGACCAGAGGTATTTTGGATATAGGATTTTTCCGTATTTTGGAATAATTGCATACCATAATGAGATATCATGGTGATGGGTCCCAAGTCTAAGCACAGAATGCATTTATGTTTCATATACACCTTATACACACAGACTGAAGGTGATTTTAGCCAATATTTTTTATAACTTTGTGCATTAAACAAAGTGTATCTAAAGTCACACAATTCATTTATGTTTCATATACACCTTATACACATAGCCTGAAGGTCATTTAATACAATATTTTTAATAACTTTGTGTATTAAACAAAGTTTGTGCACATTGAACCATCAATAAACAAAGGTTTCATTATCTCACTCTCACTCAAAAAAGTCCGTATTTCGGAATATTCCGTATTTCGGAATATTTGGATATGGGATACTCAACCTGTAATAACAACAACCACAAGTCCCTTGCAATGTTGTTGTGTTGTGCTGCCTCATTCCAGTGGTAGTGTCCTGTCCATCAGTCATTGCAGTGATGATATACGCTGCTGCTATATGTCCACTGCTGCCGTATAATAATTATAACAACAACCACAAGTCCCTTACAGTGTTGTTGTGTTGTGCTGCATCAGACCAGTGGTAGTGTCCTGTACATCAGTCATTCCAGTGACGAGGCAGTCACAGTGGTATACATTGCTGCTATATGTCCACTGCTGCCGTATAATAATAATAACAACAACCACAAGTCCCACACAGTGTTGTTGTGTTGTGCTGCATCAGACCAGTGGTAGTGTCCTGTCCATCAGTCATTCCAGTAACGATATACGCTGCTGCTATATGTCCACTGCTGTCGTATAATAATTATAACAACAACCACAAGTTCCTTACAGTGCTGTTGTGTTGTGCTGCATCAGACCAGTGGTAGTGTCCTGCCCATCAGTCAGTCCAGTGATGGGGTGTTCCTCTGTTTGCCTGCGGCCGGGCTCCCGACGACCAGCATACCAGCACCGGAATCCCGACCGCCAGCATACCGACATCTTTTCTCCCTCTTGTGGTCCACAACCCCCCTGGAGGTAGAATAGATAGCCCGCAAGGGGCTCATTTGCGCTTGCCCAGCTGTCGGTATGCCGGCGGTTGGGATTCCGGTGCTAGTATGCTGGTCGCCGGGAGCCTGGCCGCCGGCATACCCTACTACACCCCAGTGATGATTTATGCTGCTGCTATATGTTCACTGCTACCGTATAATAATTATAACAACAACCACAAGTCCTTTACAGTGTTGTTGTGTTGTGCTGCATCAGACCAGTGGTAGTGTCCTGTTCATCAGTCATTCCTGTGCCGCATATTGTCTAATATAACTCCCAAAAAATAATGGAGAACAAAAATTTTGAAGATAAAATAGGGAAAGATCAAGAAGAACCACTTCCTCCTAGTGCTGAAGCTGCTGTCACTAGCCATGACATAGACGATGAAATGCCATCAACGTCGTCTGCCAAGGCCGATGCCCAATGTGATAGTAGAGGGCATGTAAAATCCAAAAAGCCAAAGTTCAGTAAAAAGAAATTGAAATGGTCTGAGGAGAAACGTAAACTTGCCAATATGCCATTTACGACATGGAGTGGCAAGGAACGGTTGAGGCCCTGGCCTATGTTCATGGCTAGTGGTTCAGCTTCACATGATGATGGAAGCCCTCATCCTCCCGCTACAAAAATTAAAAGAGTTAAGCTGGAAAGAGCACAGAAAAGAACTGTGCGTTCTGAGATCGTATCACAAATCCCCAAGGAGAGTATAAGTGTGTCGGCAGTTGCGATGCCTGACCTTCCCAAAACTGGACGGAAAGAGGTGGCTCCTTCCACCATTTGCACGCCCCCTGCAAGTGCTGGAATGAGCACCTACAGTGCAGTTCCTGATATTCAAATTGAAGATGTCACTGTTGAAGTACACCAGGATGAGGATATGGGTGTTGCTGGTGCTGAGGAGGAAGTTGACGATGAGGATTCTGATGGTGATGTGGTTTGTTTAAGTCAGGCACCGTGGGAGACACCTGTTGTCCGTGAGATGAAGAATCCCATTGTGATGCCTGGGCAAACTACCAAAAAAAGCACCTCTTCGGTGTGGAATTATTTTTCCACAAATCCGGACAACAGGTGTCAAGCCATCTGTTGCCTCTGTCAATCTGTAAAAAGTAGGGGTAAGGATGTTAATCACCTAGGAACATCCTCGCTTATGCGTCACCTGCTGTGCATTCATCAGAAGTCAGTGTCAAGTTGTGAAACTTTGGGTAAGAGCGTAAGCAGTCCATTGACACCTAAATCCCTTCTTCCTCCTGTACCCAAGCTCCTGCAAGCTACACCACCAACTCCCATAACGTCAACTTCCTCCTCATTCATGATCCTCAGTAGTCCTGCAGGCCATGTCACTGGCAAGACTGAGGAGTCCTCTCCTAACCAGGATTCCTCCGTAGGATCCTTGAGTGTTACGCCTAATGTTGCTGCCGCTGCTGCTGTTGTTGCTGCTGGGAGTCGATCATCATCCCAGAGGGGAAGTCGTAAGACCACTTGTACTACTTCCAGTAAGCAATTGACTGTCAAACAGTCCTTTGTGAGGAAGATGAAATATGACAACAGTCATCCTTTTGCAAAGCGGATAACTGAGGCCGTGACAGCTATGTTGGTGTTAGACGTGCGTCCGGTATCCACCATTAGTTCAGTGGGACTTGTTTGAGTTACTGTGTCCCCGGTATCAAATCCCATTTAGGTTCCACTTCTCTAGGCAGGCGATACCAAGAATGTACACAGACGTCAGAAAGAGTCACCAGTGTCCTACAAAATGCAGTTGTATCCAGCAGCGGCACCAGTAGCAGCTTTTGTGATATCGGACAACTCCACCAATATTGTGCATGCATTACATCTGGACAAATTCCAGCATATCCCATGTTTTGCATATACAATTAATTTGGTGGTGCAGAAGTTTTTGAAAAATGACAGGGGTGTACAGGAGATGCTGTCGGTGGCCCAAAAAATTGCAGGCCACTTTCGGCATTCTGGCTCTGCGTGCCAAAGACTGGAGCACCAGCAAACACTCCTGGACCTGCCCCGCCATCAACTGAAGCAGAGGTAGTAACGAGGTGGAATTCAACACTCTATATGCTTTAGAAGATGGAGGAGCAGCAAAAGGCCATTCAAGCCTATATATCCACCTACGATATAGGCAAAGGAGGGGTAATGCACCTGACTCAAGTGCAGTGGAGAATGATTTCCGTCTTGTGCAAGGTTCTCCAACACTTCGAACTTGCCACACGTGAAGTCAGTTCAGACACTGCCAGCTTGAGTCAGGTCATTCCCCTCATCAGGCTTTTGTAGAAGCAGCTGGATAAATTGAAGACGGAGCGATTCCGCAAAGTATGTGGGACTTGTGGATGGAGCCCTTCATTCGCTTTGACAGGTTTCAAGGGTGGCCTATCTGTTGAAATTAGAGCACTACATTTTGGCCACCGTGCTCGATCTTAGGTTTAAAGCCTACATTGTATCTCTCTTTCCAGCAGACACAAGTGTGCAGAGGTTCAAAGACCTGCTGGTTAGTAAATTGTCAACTCAAGCGGAACGTGACCCATCAACAGCTCGTCCTTCAATTTTTCCTGCCACTGGGCTGCAAGGAAAAGGATAAGATTTCCTAGCCCACCTGCTGGCGGTGATGCAGGGCACTCAGGAGCAAAAGCTAACATCTGGTCCAGACTTAAGGACCTGCCATCGATTACTGATATGTCTACTGTCACTACATATGATTCTGTCACCATTGAAAGAATGGTGGAGGATTATATGAGTGACAGCATCCAAGTAGGCATGTCAGACAGTCCGTATGTATACTGGCAGGAAAATTAGGCAATTTGGAGGCCCTTGCACAAACTGGCTTTATTTTACCTAAGTTGCACCCTCCCCCCTCCAGTGTGTGCTCCAAAAGAGTGTTTAGTACAGCCGGTAACCTTGTCAGCAATCGGCGTAGGAGGTTACTTCCACTAAATGTGGAGAAGATGATGTTCATCAAAATGAATTATAAATTCATCCGGGAAGACCTTTACCAGCAATTGCCTCCAGAAAGTACACAGGGACCTCTTGATGGTGGATTTCAATGGGCACGAATTAATACTCTGTGAGGAGGATGTACACAGTGAAAGGGGTGAGGAATCGGAGGATGAGGATGAGGTGCACATCTTGCCTCTGTAGAGCCAGTTTGTGCAAGGAGAGATTGATTGCTTCTTTTTTGGTGGGGGCACAAGCAAACCAGTCATTTCAGCCACAGTCGTGTGGCAGACCCTGTCTCTAAAATGATTGGTTTGTTAAAGTGTGCATTTCCTGTTTATACAACATAAGGGTGGGTGGGTGGGAGGGTCCAAGGACAATTCCATCTTGCACCTCTTTTTCTTCTTTGCATCATGTGCTGTTTGGGGACTAGGTTTTTTTGTGCCATCCTGTCTGTAACTGTAGTGCCACTCCTAGATGGTCCAGGTGTTTGTGCCGCACACTTGTGTCGCTTAGCTTGGCCATCCAGCTACCTCATTGCACCTCTTTTTCTTCTTTGCATCATGTGCTGTTTGGGGCCTATTTTTTAAATCTGCCTTCCTGTCTGCCACTGCAGTGCCACTCCTAGATGGGCCAGATGTTTATACTACACACTTGTGTCGCTTAGCTTAGTCATACAGCCACCTCGGTGCAACTTTTAGGCCTAAAAACAATATTATGAGGTGTGAGGTGTTCAGAATAGATTGGAAATTAGTGGAAATTAATGTTATTGAGGATAATAATACCATAGGAGCAAAATTACCCCCATACTCTGTGATTTTAGCTGGTTTTATGTTTTTTTTCTTCAAAAATCATCCAGATCCAAAACCAAAACACGAAAGGGTGGTTTTGGCAAAACCAAGCCAAAACCAAAACACGAAAGTGGAATTAGAACCAAAACCAAACACAGAACATGAAAAGTGCCAGCCGCACATCTCTACTATCTATTGCATATTTGTCCACCGGATTGCAAAGGTTCTAGGTGGGTTGCATGATATCCCATCACATCAATGATGAACCATGGTCATAAAGAAGGGAAAGTGAAGAAAACAGAAATATGTGGAGGATATGTGCGGACTGTACAGTGGGGATATAATCGGATAGGAAAGCTTATGAAGGTTAAGTGAGTGCTTCTTGAATGTGATAAGCTAACCTGAAGAGGTGAGTTTTCAGGGAATGTTTGAAGGTTTGGAGACTAGGGGAGAGTCTTATTGTGCATGATAGGGCATTCCACAGAGTTCTTACCTCTCATCGTGGTATCGCTAGCTCCATATGGTATACAAACCATTCTTAACTGGTTTTCTAATCTCATCATATTCCGTGCATTTAGACCCAATTAACTACATAAATGTAAACTTTCAGTTTTTTAATGTTGATCAACAATGAAAAAACTATCTAATTTTCTTGAATGCGTCTCAGCCAACAAAAATATTTTTTTTTGTTAAATATATACATTTTTCTTGGTGAAAGACTCTCCGATCTCATCAGAGGTAATTGCTTATAAAGTTCACAAATAAAGAAGTTATATATGTTTAAACCCTATATTTACTAAAGTGCGGGATTATAGAAGTTGTGATATCTTAGCAACCAATCAGAGTCTACTTATCATTTAACTAGCACCTTCTAGAAGATAATAGCTAGAATCTGATTGGTTGCTATGGGTAATATCTCCTATAAGACCGCACTTTAGTTAATATACCCCTTTGGGTGTAAAAAGTCATGTATGTATTATCAATTATTCCATACCTCCCAACATGACCCTCTCCAGGAGGGACAGAATGCTCTGCTCCTGAAGTCACCTCTTAATTTATGATTGCCATCACCTGTGGTGAAACGCCTTTCTTATCAATAAACCTGTTCAAAAAAGTCCAGAAGCAGAGCATATTTTCCCTCCTTGAGGGGGTCATGTTGGGACGTATGTTATTCTACAAAGATATTTACAATGCTGCCATGTGAATAGCCTTTATTACTTATCTGGATGATAAAGCATATTCAAAAAGACAACAGAAAAAAAGAAGAAATGGGGAACTAAGCAACTGTTTATTTATTGCAGAAGAAAATGCAGATTTTTGCCTGTGCTTATAAATATGCTAATTTATCATCTGAAAAGTAAACATAACTTAATATAAACATTCTATTTACTAGAACTACATAGAGCATTATTTTTTCTTCAAAATATATTTTCCAATTTCACTTTTTAGGGAAAGATATAAAGATAATTTTACTATGTCTGTAATTCCTGTTTCTACTAATGTGAGAGTCATAAGACTTCCCTCACCAGTCATTAAACCAGTGACCATCAGAAGGTATTTTATAGATGTATTTTATTCAGGCTGAAGCTATTATATTAATGGGTTTAATTTAAGCTGAACTAGCCTTACTAGCCAAATTACTGCCATTTAAATCAATTGGCTTCAGGGGAGCAACTGCCTGACTATAGCTATTACACTTCAATTTATTACTGCATCGGCTTTTCAACTTGGGTGAAACAAGTAGATAATGTCTGTCCCCTGCCCTTTTAGTACCAGCCAGTATTTGTTGATAAAAATCTGTATAGTTTAAAGAGGAAAAAAATGTGTTTTAATTTATGGCAGTGTTTCTCAAGCAAAGAACTGGGTTCATAAAAAAATCTCTATAGGATACATCTATTGCTTTTGATGTCACCTCATTAAATAGGGATTCAAAAAGGATCTAACAAATGTATTAGTTTAAAAAGGATTTTTGGTTCTTTTTATTCCCTTCAATCTTGTACATTTTTTACACACACACACACACACACACACACACACACACACACACACACACACACACACACACACTTTTCAAACTATATTTAAAATGACAAAGTTACAGAAAGAAGAGAAAGATGCCTCAGATCTGTTCTTTTGATTTTTATTTTTTTTACAATTCGTGCTTGTATGAAATGGAATGAGAGATCAAGAACACTCAATTAATTCCAACACGGGCTATTACAACAAGAGGAAGGGGGAAAAAAGAACAGGAATTCAGATTATGAATGCACTGAATGTAACCAATGCATTCTTTAAAAAAAAAATGCAAGAAAAAGGGGGGCTGTGATTGGGGAATAAAAATGCATGTCTATACTTTATTGCACTCAGTAAGCTTTTCACTTGTATTTATGGCTGCAATTATATCTCAATGAGGTTTGTCTACAGTGTTGGCTTCACACTAATTTTCCCCCTCACTGAATTCTTGGAATAGGTTTGGACTGTTTATGAACCAGACATATTGACCTCATTTACAGCTAGCAGTTTAAATCCATAATTTTTCCACCCACAATCCCTCTTTGACATTCCAGCAGTGCGGTCGGCTCAGTGAGACCGAACTAAAAGTCTCACACTTCATTGAACACTATTATGCGGCTTTATGCTTATAAGCCTGCTCCCTCGGCTACCTTTCAGCATTGCTGGATCCATTTGGCCAGAGGCCGGTAGTGATTAACTTGAAGAATCCAATAAATCAGCATGTCAGCTAGTCGGCTATCCTTACTATATCTACAAACCAACGTTTAGATTTATACTTTTTCTTTACCTTGTTTATCTCACATTTCCTAAGGGTTTTTTTTTTTCAGAAATGATCAGGAATACAAATAAACATGTCTTAAGCAGATTAACAAATAATTTCACAACCACAACATCATATGATTTATTTAAGGTGGCTAGAAAAGAGGATTCTCATGCAATGTAGCATGTATTTTATGCATTATACAGTAGATGAGTAGTGACTCAGATTTGTAAAATGAACAGGTATTACAGGATGAACTACAGGACAATAGGATCTGCCCGTGTTTCCCCATCGAATCATTATAATGAGAAACCTGGCTGCCTCCTAGAAGTTTCAGCCCTGCATTGATGTCCCCAGCTGCGTTTGACCTCCATTTTGTCATAACAAGCTGCTGCTCCACCTCAGGACCATGACTAAAAGGATTGCTTTTACCAGGGGCATCAGCTTCCATGATGGTCCTTTGTGATCACAGCTTTGCTACTGTGGGCTTATCTGCTGCCGGGGACCCACACTGGCAGGAACTTCAAGAGATCTACTGTGCTGGGAGAAGGAGGGCTGCTGTGTGATTTGGAAAGTCAATCACACTGAGATCAAATGTCCCTTTCCTGGGCAGTTTTGGCTGGCTAGTCAGAAAGCTCAAAGTGTTGCTATTGTTGACCACTAACAGTACACCATAATCCCAACTAATTTTTGCTATCATTCATATAGCTTCAGTTAAACTGCACTGTCCCATTTGACCTTCTCTTTTGTATTTCATTATCTACTTTAGTTGTGAAGCAAGCTTCATTTGTGCATTGTTCTGCAATGTCCCCTATCTAATAATATACTATCAGTTGTTATAAATGCAACTATAGAACAATCTGTGGGTCTCTAGCTCTTTTGGAACTACAGGTTTCTGGATGCACATTTTGTACTTGTATTATGACACATTGGGAGCCACAGGTCACCTACCTAACCTGTATTCTTTTCCTTGTAACATGGTTTAAGGTAAAAGCACTACCTATATTATGTATGTAGAAAATGCCCAGTTCTCATCGGACTAGGCATAATAAAATAATGATATTATTCAAATTGAGGGATATATCAATGTATATTGTACAAGGGAAATGTCAATGACACACTCTAGTTAAGGGGGAATGGTATTGCATACCCCAGGTTATGAACATGTAATATTCATATCCATAACTAGTCACATATATTGAATAGAGGAAAATGTCTTTGGATGACAAATGGTTGGAAAGTTAATTACTTTGCTGGTATGTACTCATAAACACGAGACCTCATCAACAAAATGCTAATGACCCTGTATTCTATGTGGATCAGTGATCAGAGGCAGGTGGGTTATAACACTGCAGAGGTCAGACCTACAACCCAGAGAAAGACACAATGTATATGCAGGTGTGAAACTTTCTTCTTGGCCTGCTGCAGAACATAGCTAAAGTTTGTTGACACAAGCCTGGACTCTGAGCTTCAAACAGTAATAGAGATTAGAGCATCTACCCTTGCTCAGGTAACCGGAGAACCCTGTAGCACAATCAATTAATTCTGGTTTTGGAAGGGTTCAAATAATCCCAAAGGCGGTGGGAGGGGAGGGTGGCTGAGAGTAACTGCAAGTTAGTTTAAGTATGGGAAGCACTGAATCAAAAAGCTTCACTTTCATGAGGAAGATCAAGAAAGAGGGTTCCCCAGCTTCAGGAAGAATCCTCACTTCCATACCATTGTCAAACACTACAAGTGATCTGAACTTTGGTTTTCCTCCCATTTATTTGTTTTTGGAAACAGGTAATACTTGTGTGATCTTTTAAAACTATTATAATCTAGTAACCTATACAGATTGTAACTGTAACATTTGAAGATATTCTTTAATTAAATACTTTAATTCAACAGCCATGGGCAAAAGTTTTAGGAATGACACAAGTTTATGTTTTCACAAAGTTTGATCTGATGGTATCGCTAACCATTCTGGTTCTATGGTTTCCAACCTAAGACCTTAAGTGGCCCATGTTACTTATTTTTCTAGTATAAATAATTGAGTGTGAGGGTGAGAGCTGAAGCTTGCCCTGGGCATTGTCTCAAAAAGCTGGTGGCAGTAACTGTGCTTATTAACCACTTGCACTGAGGTAACCAGTAAATGTCACGGGCAGTGATTATTAGATCAGCATATCTGGAGGGTCATCCTCCAGGATCATGACAATGTACACTTAAGCCTAATAACCAACTGCTGTGTGAACATGGAAACTAGTGATGTAAATATCAATTGGCCATAATGACACTTGCCAGAGACACCAGACAAGAAGGGGAAGGGGGGAGGGTGACCAGTTTAGTCTAAAATGATAACCTCTGAGAGGTCAAATGCTGGGGAGACTCGCTATGAATTAAAACAGCCTTATCTTTTGTTGTGAGCTTCTGGCTCTGGGCTCTGGCATGGTGCTTCCATGACATTGTGAAACAGAAATGTAGCATGCAATATCATGAAGATGTGACTCATTTAAATAAAAGTTTTAATTAGTTATGTGCTTCAGTTGGGGCTTACAATTCCTTAGCTACAGTATGACCCTGCCCACCTTGCTCAAATGTTACTATGGATTGTGTGTCAAGTGTGGTTACCACGGGACACAGTCATCATATACCTGAACCTTGAATAGTGTGGAATCTTCAGTAGTGTGGATCATTTACTTTCTCTGTCTGCTTGCAGACATCCATGCATCCACTCTGCTGCTAACTTGTTGGCTTAGACACAATGACTGGTTGATGGCCGTTGGTCTACTGTCCTCATGTAAAAAAAAATCATACAGTTCTAGCTGGAAATATACAGCCCAAGTGGAGGGATCTACTCACCCATTTTGGGCACTGCTGTTTTCTTGAATGTTGCAATGTGCAGGGAACTGTGTTGTTACAGTGAGATGTCCTCTCTGCTGCCTTTCTTTTCCTTAGTTGTCACCCTTCTTTATCTTGTAAGGTCCTTCAGTCACAACCCAAGGACAACTGTGGGTATGTGACTCATTGGCGATCTATATGATGTCTCAGAACTTGTTGTCAGCAACATTGTATAGTCTACCTCACTCTGTGTGCTAAACTACCTACAACTACCTGCAAGAAGCTCTCCTCTATAATGAAGTTCCACAGCATGCTACTTTACATTTGCCTGTCTTGTTCTGAGCTTACTAATACTAAAATCCCAGAAGAAGGACACGGGGAAGATTAAACTAAAAAAGTCTTCCTTGCAAGAGTCTGCCACCAAGGCTAGACAAGCTACCAAAGAGATTTGAGGTATAAGTCCCTTACTACACAAGCATCAGATACTAGGGCAAAAACATTAACCCCATAAAATCTATGCAAAGCAATGGTTTTATTATTAATCCCTGGGACATGTCAGTCCAGGGGCAGATCCAGAACAAAATATCAGGGGGGGCACCATGATAGGGGAAGATAGGGGGTCTTTTGTGTGCAGTGAAGGTGCGCACGCTCTTGGGATAGTTAATATGGCCATGTAACAAGGGGTGTGGTCTCAGAGGGAATGCTGTTCCCACAGCATGTTTATAATATTAAAAAACACACACATTGTCTTTCATTGGAAATAAAAAAAAACATTACCCCTCACAGGAAAAACAAACACATTGGCCCTCATAGGAAACACAAACACACTGCCCTTCCCCCCCCCAGAGGATAAAATAAAACATATTATTTCCACAGGAAAAACAAACAGGCTCCGGCAGGGAAAAAAAAACAAATACATTGTTCCCCACAAGAAAAAAATAAATCACATTTACCATGAGAACAAAAATTGGTCACACACACACACAATGGCCCTGACAGGGAAGAAAAAGTACACCCCCCAGTCACTGACATTACAGCAGCAGAAGCCATTGGCGGCACAGTTCTGATGTTTGGCACAGTGAAAGAATCTTTGGAGAAAGGTCTAGTGGGTGACAGAGTGAGTGTGCAGGGACAGGTCTGTTTGGGTGCAGGGTGAGTGGTTGGGGACAGGTCTGGTGGTGACAGGGTGATTTTGTGGGGATAGGTCTGGTGTAGACAGGGTGAGAGTGCAGGGATAGGTCTTGCTGGGGACAGGGTGAGTATACAGGGACAATTCTGGTGGTGACAGGATCAGTTTGCGAGCACAGGTCTGGTGGAGACATGGTGAGTGTGCGGGGACAGTTCTGGTGGAGACACGGTGGGGTGTGCGGGGTCAGGTCTGGTGGTGACATGGTGAGTGCGTGGGGACAGGTCTGTTAGGGGACAGGGTGAGGGTGCGGGGACAGTTCTGGTGAGTGACAGGATAAGCATACGGGGACAGGTCTGGTAGTGGAGAGGGTGAGGGTGCAGGGACAGGATTGGTAGAGGACAGTAACCCTGCAGGGACAGGTCTGGTGGTAAAATGGTGATTGTGCTGGGAAAGGTCTGGTAGGGGACAGAGTGAGGTAACAAGTCTGCTAGGGGAAAGGGTGAGGGTGCAGGAGCAGGTCTGGTAGGGGACAGGGTGTGGGGAAAGATCTGGTCACTCTCACAGCAACCCCCAATAGTATTCATCTCACATTGCTAACCTGCCTTCAATATTAACCACCACATCACAGTACTTATCCATTGTACACTTCATACAATGTCCTCCCCACAGGCAATACCAGCAAACAATAAAGTTACCTTTTAAGAAACACCAATGCGTCTGCAGTAGCACTCCCAGCAGCCTGGCCTTATGTGACACTGCTAATGAAGAGGATAGATAAGGGAGGTGGAGCTGCTTGGCCACAACACAAAGCGTCCAGGTACGAGTGTCTCCCACTCGCAGCCACAGGGCCAGCCATGCACATGAGGCTGCAGGTATCCATGGATCGCTGACATATTTGGGGGGGCAGGAGGCTCCCCCGACCTCCCCCCCAGTCCATTCAGCCACTGTGATGCCTAGCACTGGCTCAAGTGCTGAAAGCAGGTGGGGTTAAGATGGCTCCATGACATTCCCCTAGTCCATCCAGCCACTGCAATGCCTAGCTGACTCCGGCACTGAAAGCTGGAGGTGGAGCTGGGCTACAATCAACCTTAGCTGCAAGGGGGAGGAGCCTCATGCTGGGGTGGACCATGCATCTGCCTGCAATATTTAAAAAAAAATATCATAACCGATGGGGGTGGGGGGCATGTGTCTGGGTGCCCGCCATTTACTGTAGTAAAAAAAATGGGGTGTCAAGATGGGTTTGGTATGATTTACCAGTGGTGTAATAGCCCTGTTTGATATGGGATATGGTCAGCGCACTCTGTAAGGGAGGCTGGGGAGGAAACAGGGAAGGAGGGATTGACAAAATGGAGGGGTATGTGTGTGAGGATCCTACTTATGCGTGAGTATCTCGCTGTATGATAATAATAAACTGTTGTCAATGTTAATTAATATAGTATTTATTGTAGTGTAAAACAAGTATTTTCAGGTGTGTCCTGCAGACCACCCTTTTGGAGTGTACCTTCCTGATGGTACACTAATGTTCACAAAGTCCCTAAATGGAGTAAAAAGTCCAATACCACTGTCAGGTGTGTCCTGCAGACCACCCTTTACATGGTATACCCTCATGATAGTATATCTGATTCAGAATAACCCCAGCTCAGGTACATGTCAGGTGTGCTCTGATGGGGTCACCTTTACCATAGGTGTGGTAAGTACCTATGTGACTTCTGAGGCTGTTTCTAATTGGTATGTTTGGACTGCTCGTTACAACTTATACGCATAATAATAGAACAACACGAGAAAGATCTAGAAAAAATAAAGACATGGGGGTATATTTACAAAGATTCGTGTTTTTGCCATTTTGAAGGGTGTTTGAACTCGAATGGTATCAGGTGCATTTTACTGCAACTTTTTGAATCCTGATACGATCATTCACTAAGCTGCCGACTTTTCCCAATTCGTATTTTCCGATGTCGATGTGATTCGTAATGTTAGGCAGTGTTTTACGGGAGTGATGAGTAAAACACTGCCTGACAAAACACAAGGAATCCCGGCCGGATCTGTAAGATCCGTGCAGGGCTTCATTGTGTACTTTAAAAAGGTGTTTTAAGTAGTAAAAAATCCGAAAAAAATTGCGTTGGGTCCCCCCTCCTAAGCACAAACAGCCTCGGGTTCTTTGAGCCGGTCCTGGTTGACAAAATATGGAGAAAAAAATGACAGGGGTTCCCCCATATTTCATTAACCAGCACCGGGCTCTGCGCCTGGTCCTGGTGCCAAAAATACGGGGGACAAAAAGCGTAGGGGTCCCCCGTATTTTTGAAACCAGCACCGGGCTCCACTAGCCAGGTACATAATACCATAACCGGGGGACACTTTTATACTGGTCCCTGCGGCCCTGGCATTACATACCCAACTAGTCACCCCTGGCCGGGGTACCCTGGAGGAGTGGGAACCCCTTAAATCAAGGGGTCCCCCTCTCCAGCCACCCAAGGGCCAGGAGTGAAGCCCGAGGCTGTCCCCCCCATCCAAGGGCAGCGGATGGGGTTCTTATAGCCATGTGTTAAAAATGTGAATATTGTTTTTAGTAGCAGTACTACAAGTCCCAGCAAGTCTCCCCCGCAAGCTGGTATTTGGAGAACCACAAGTACCAGCATACAGTTGAAAACCTGGCCCGCTGGTACCTGTAGTACTACTACTAAAAAAATACCCCCCAAAAAACAGGACACACACACACCATGAAAGTATAAGTTTATTACATACATGCACACCTCCATACATACATACTTACCTATGTTCCCACGAGGCTCAGTCCTCTTCTCCATGTAGAATCCTTGGGGGACCTGTGAAAAAAATTATACTCACATAATCCAGTGTAGATTGTGTCCAAAGTATAATCCACGTACTTGGCAAAACAAAAAAACGGAAACCCGACCACGCACTGAAAGAGGTCCCATGTTTACACATGGGACCCCTTTCCCCGACTACCAGGACCCCCCCTGACTCCTGTCAAAGAGGGTCCCTTCAGCCAATCAGGGAGCGCCACGTCGTGGCACTCTCCTGATTGGCTGTGTGCTCCTGTAGTGTCTGTGAGGCGGCACACGGCAGAGATACAATGTAGCGCCTATGCGCTCCATTGTAGCCAATGGTGGGAACTTTGCGGTCAGCGGTGAGGTTACTTTCGGTCAACCGCTGACCGCAAAGTTCCCACCATTGGCTACAATGGAGCGCATAGACGCTACATTGTATCTCTGCCGTGTGCCGCCTCACAGACACTACAGGAGCACACAGCCAATCAGGAGAGTGCCACGACGTGGCGCTCCCTGATTGGCTGAAGGGACCCTCTTTGACAGGAGTCGGGGGGGGTCCTGGCAGTCGGGGAAAGGGGTCCCATGTGTAAACATGGGACTCCTTTCAGTGCGTGGTCGGGTTTCCGTTTTTTTGTTTTGCCAAGTACGTGGATTATACTTTGGACACAATCTACACTGGATTATGTGAGTATAATTTTTTCACAGGTCCCCCAAGGATTCTACATGGAGAAGAGGACCGAGCCTCGTGTGAACATAGGTAAGTATGTATGTATGTATGGAGGTGTGCATGTATGTAATAAACGTATACTTTCACGGTGTGTGTGTCCTGTTTTTTTGGAGGTATTTTTTTAGTAGTAGTACTACAGGTACCAGCGGGCCAGGTTTTCAACCGCATGCTGGTACTTGTGGTTCTCCAAGTACCAGCTTGCAGGGGAGGCTTGCTGGGACTTGTAGTACTGCTACTAAAAACAATATTCACATTTTTTACACATGGCTATCTGCCCCCCATCCGCCACCCTTGGATGGGGGGGGACAGCCTCGGGCTTCACCCCTGGCCCTTGGGTGGCTGGAGGGGGGGACCCCTTGATTTAAGGGGTTCCCACTCCTCCAGGGTACCCCGGCCAGGGGTGACTAGTTGGGCATGTAATGCTGCCAGGGCCGCAGGGACCAGTATAAAAGTGTCCCCCGGCTGTGGCATTATGTATCTGGCTAGTGGAGCCCAGTGCTGGTTTCAAAAATATGGGGGACCCCTACGCTTTTTGTCCCCCGTATTTTTGGAACCAGGACCAGGCACAGAGCCCGGTGCTGGTTGAGGAAATATGGGGAACCCCTGTCATTATTTTCCCCATATTTTGACAACCAGGACCGGCTCAAAGAGCCCGAGGCTGGTTATGCTTAGGAGGGGGGACCCCACGCAATTTTGTTTTATGTTTTAACACTAAACAGACCCTTTCCCATAGATAACCATGCACAGATCTCACTGATCCGTGCATGGTTATCCAAACTCGACTGGAAAAAGCAGGTCTATTTTTTTGCTGCTTTTTTTAACGAATCGATAAAAAACAGACCCGCTCTTGAGCACTCAGAGACTAACACCCAAATACGAATGAATAGTGAATGCCCGTATTGTATGAAATAACAGCCGTGTTTGACCGATGGTCTATTCATTCGTATTTCTGAACTTTGATAATCAGACCATTACGAATAGTCCAAACACTGCCGAGATTGGTTCTTAGTGAATTCCCGGATTGGAACTTAGAAAAAAAAAACACAAATCGGACAAACTCGAATTCTTAGTAAATTTTGGCCATAGTTTCATTACATAAGCACTTAGAACCATATCAACAAGATCAGGAATACCAGAAAATAGAAACACTCACTAAGAGTAGACTCAAAAAGGGGGAGGACACTATCATTGAAAGGAAAAAGAAAAAATTCCTTAGGGATAGGTGGGGAGTCAAAATCACACACAAGGGCAAGAAAGTTACGCCTCTAACACCAAAGGTGAAACCAACACACAGGACTAGACCACAAACAAAAACCCAATACAATACCGCCCCCCAAAAATACAGGCATCCGACCACAAACAGTATCCTGACCTATTAGGAATACATGACATTAATACATTCATAGACACCAACGATAAAAGATATAGAATCAGAAACAGAATCAGACATTACAGACACATCATGTATGATAGAAGTGGACTCATCCTTTTCCGTCCACGAGATAGAGGATCCAAAATACGAAGCCACTATAAGACAATCCATGGAGAAAGGTTGCACGACATTAATAACAGACACAGAAAAACAAAGGGACAATGGAATTCAGATCATCACAGAAATAGAGAAATTATCAAATCAGAATCCCACCATCACCACAGGAAGCGGAGAACACTGGGACATAGATTTTTTAGACCTAGAGGCAGGCATTGCGGCCTGCCGATCACCAACAACACACACGCAAACCAACAAAAGAAGACTTACAGAACCAGACGAGGCTGCAGGGGAGGCCAAAAAAACAAAACCAACTCTGCCATAAGTAGAGCACAACAATCTGAAGGGATATTCAACCTAAGCAGTTTCCACTTGGGGGACCATCATAAAACACTACTTAACAAGGGACTTAAGTTTGCACCAATGAAAAAAATTAACAAATTTGAGACTTACATGGACATACAGGCTTTCACAAGAAAAATAACACTCAAAAAATATTTATATAACCTACAGTACACACCAGAAGACAAAACACCGGACTTCAAACATACCGGTTACAAACCGCAGTCTACCTTCTATCCACAACACATAAAGGGACACATCATAAACACATTTGAACAATTAGTGATCAATGACTTGGACAAAATTGGAGACACTCGCATTAAACAGGCCAATTTGACTAAGGGTGAAGTGCAGGCATTGGAAGAATTGAAGAGTCTCAAGACTCTGATCATGAAACCAGCGGACAAGGGTGGTGGGATAGTGTTACTCGACAAAGGTGATTACATTCAAGAATCAAGACGGCTATTGGGAGACACACAGACATACACTAAACTAACAGGGGACCTAACACAAAAATACAAACAGGAATTACAAGCATTACTTAACAAAGGCTTATCCTTAGGGATCATCAACAAGAAAGAATTTGACTTCCTTACTCCCGCTAATCCAGTAATACGAGTATTTTACTACCTCCCTAAAATCCATAAGGACATGGAACACCCACCAGGAAGACCTATCATTTCAGGCATCAATTCACTTACTTCAAATATATCCAGGTACATAGATTTTTTCCTCCAACAACATGTGGTTACACAGAAATCATACCTTAGAGACACCACACATACACTTGAATTACTGCAAGATATAGCATGGACAGAAGACATGCTATTAGTGACCAGTGACGTGACATCTCTCTACACAGTCATAGAACACACACAAGGCACTGAAAGCACAAAACATTTTCTCTCACAGGACGACACACTTCAACAAATACAGACAGATTTTATCATAAAGGCCATTGTATTCATATTGGAACATAACTACACCTGGTTTGACAACGAATGTTACAAACAGCGGACAGGAACAGCCATGGGGACCAGGTTCGCTCCAAGTTATGCAAACCTGTTCAAGAGCAAGTGGGAGGAGGACAACATCTGGCAGGGGCATGGCTTTGGAGCGAACCTGGTCCTCTGGCGACGTTACATAGATGATATACTATTCATCTGGAAAGGGACGGAACGTGACCTACAGACATTCATATCATACATCAATGACAATGACCGGAATTTACAGTTTACCACCAATTACAGCAAAGAGCAAGTGGTATTCCTTGACTTAGACATTCATATTGTTAATAACATGATAGAAACACGCACATACCATAAACAAGTAGATGTTAACAGCTACATATTATCCACCAGCAGCCATCACCCTAACTGGCTTAAAAGCATTCCCACAGGGCAATTCACACGACTGAGAAGAAATTGCACACATATAGAGTACTACAAAGAACAGGGATAAGAGTTAAAATAGAAATAACTAGATACAAGATATGACAAGGAGATTGCAGATAAGGCCCATAAAAAATTGGAAGACACAGACAGGCAAGAGCTATTGAAATATAAAGATAGGAACCAAGCACAACAGGGGAACGATATATATTTTGTGACGCAATACAACACTACTGCGGGTAAAATTAAACAAAACATACAGAAACATTGGGCCATCCTGATGCAAGATAACACACTGGCTAAGATCTTACCTCCACAACCAAAAGTGGTATACAGGAAGGCCCCAGATCTGAGAGAGAAATTGGTACACAACCACATCCCCCACATCTAAGACACAGCAGATGAAATTAGACGGTACCACAAAAAGGCAGGGATTCCACTATTGTGGCTCATGTTTAGGCTGTAGGACCACGAATTCTGAAACAACCAAAAGCATTACAGAATTTTCCGCAAACATTACAGGACAGAAACACAAAGTTAGAGAAGAATTATCATGCCACACGAAAGGGGTCATATATCTCATCACATGCCCATGCGGACTCCAATATGTTGGACGTACTATCAGGACATTAAAAATTAGAATATCGGAACTCATACAGAACATAAAAAGAGGGTATGAGAAGCACAGTGTATCACAACACTTCAAAGAAAAACATATGCAGGATCCTACACACATGCAATTCATGGCCATATAGCAAGTGATCAGTAATTGGCGAGGAGGGGATTTCTTGAAAAAAAATAAACAGGGAAGAACTCAGATGGATTTTTATTCTGAAAACCCTCACACAGAGAGGTCTAAACATAGACTACAACATCACCTCAGTAATGTAATGAGGCATTCAATACTCATATTATGGCTCATTATGTAAACCAGGGTTTCATTGAAATGTAGAAACTCAAACCAACATAACCAACATACAAGATGCGGTCCATAATTGAGGTAAGGGACACACAATTATACATTTTAGATCAGTGGGATTGATATAATAGACTTTAGAACAACGTTAATAGGTTTGGTAATACACTCAGACAATGGGGAGTAATATATTCATACATAACCTATACTTTATTTGGCTATTGCAGGAATATCAAGCATACATCCATTAATAACATAAATTGTAAGACAATGCACCCCTATTTCTTCCTAATTATTTCTCTTTCTCACTGCTCAAATATAAACCACACCCATGGAGGTACATGCGCTTATGCACAATACTTATGTAAATGTACCCATACACATCTATGCACATGCCGATTTAATGTTCCATGACCATTTAATTCATCTCTTTATATAACTCTCATTTACAAATTCCTTATATTTATATATGACTTCCGACTAATCATACATATACTGTATTATCCATACCTCCTTTAACTTATTCATACATTCTTGATAGGTAACACAAAATCACATCAATGTGATTTAACAACCTAGCATCCATAGTAAAAATAGTATCTTTAAATGGACATGATTGACAACTGATAATTTATTATCATCCAATCAAAGCAGAGGGTGGTAACCAATGACAACCAATCACCGAATTCACAAGAGGTTATAATCATTCCAGAACATCAGGCATGTAATCCTAGACAAAGGCACTCGTGCTGAAACGTGTTGGAGACTTGTCACAGAAAACAACCTAATTCATTCACAGACCCCCCTTCCCGGCCGGAGAAGGGGATACTACACAATCTGGTCACAAAACATCCCGCTCACGTGACATCGCATGTGACGCGAGAACCAGGAAGCCACAGATGGGACCTGCAGACGGAGAAGATCAGCGGCCGCTGGATCCTAACGGGGACCGGAAGAGACGGACGAGGCGGGCACATGCACCGGAGGACGTGGACAGGGAAGCACAGGCACCGGCGGCAAGCGCCCCAGCTTGCCCCGGCGGTAAGTGTGAAACAACACAGCCCCATGACCCACCACCTCCAGCAGTGCATACACTAAGGGACTGACAGGCGGGACGCCGCACTAGTCACACTCCCGAGACATACCAATTAGACACAGCTTCAGAAGTCACATAGGTACTTACCACACCTATGGTAAAGGTGACCCCATCAGGGCACACCTGACATGTACCTGAGCTGGAGTTATTCTGAATCAGGTATACTATCATGAGGGTATACCATGTAAAGGGTGGTCTGCAAGATACACCTGACAGTGGTATTGGTCTTTTTACTCCATTTAGGGACTTTGCGAACATTAGTGTACCATCAGGAGGGTACACTCCAAAAGGGTGGTCTGCAGGACAAACCTGAAAATACTTGTTTTACACTACAATAAATACTATATTAATTAACATTGACAACAGTTTATTATTGTCATACAGCGAGATACTCACGCATAAGTAGGATCCTCGCTCACATACCCTTCCATTTTGTCAATCCCTCCTTCCCTGTTTCCTCCCCAGCCTCCCTTACAGAGTGTGCTGACCATATCCCGTATCAAACCTATTTATAGGAGGTAGGACACCTCCAGGTCTTGCAGTCTCCTCCCACTCTACAAAACTAATAGCCCTGTTTGGCTGGTATTTCGGCTGGCGGAATTGCCAGGTGTCGGGATTCTGCCGTCGGTATCCTTACAGGTAACGCCGGGATCCCAACAGCTGGCAAAGTAAATGTATACCACCAAGACTAAAAAATTTGGTTAGTCTACTCATAATTTAATGATACAATATCATCACATATAATCTGAAAAAGGTATTAAACTTTAATCATCTTGTGGTGAGCATAATTACTCAAAAAAATCTTAAATGAAATGGCTGACAGAGGAGGCAATTTAAAACAATGTTTAGACCAAAAAATTCACAACAAAACAAAAAATCCCTTTATCAATGAAGGAGTTGTATGTCAATTTTTAGAAAAAAGACATTCCCAGCGTACTGTGCCATCAGATTATTAATTTGTCAGTGAAAAATTCCACATTGCAATGACATAGAGCACCCTATTACTGCTAAACAATTAAGCAGGAGGGTGCTGTAATTTTAATTAAGTCAGAGTCAGTATCCATATTGCTCCATAAACTTGGGTAGTCACTGACAATTGTAAGAAAAGGAAAAGAAAGAAAACATTTATCTATTATAGAGTTGTCAATGTAGGATTGCACATGTATCTCAATATGCACAGTTTTACTTCTGTGAAAAGCAGGTAGGTACTGAGAGTTGCCAGATTAGGGATAAATACATATATCTGAAAATAATACACAGTGTAATTTCCTTAAATTCAAGCCACTGTGTCACATAACATCACAATTATGGCAGACAATCAAGTATAATAGTCATGGTTATACATAGTACAACTTCAGTAGAATCAGGCATTAAATCAAACACTTGTTCTAATTCTGCGAATATACAGTAGATATAAGTATTGGTAAGAAATAAATAATAATCCTCCTGTTGCGATATTCATTAATACTGCTTAGTATCACTACTATGCCATCTAACAACAAGGGTCGGATGTTTTAAGTGTAATTTTACTCAATAACACATAATTAAAAGAAACTCCACTGTGGTATAAAAACACAGATTATTAGTGTAACAGTAAATATTTTGTCGGGTGTATCACCTGTGGTGCCCTAGAATGGCTCTCTTTATCACTGTGATAATACACAGTAACACTCCTGTGAGTTCAATACCACTACCATGGTTACAAGTCATCAAAATACTATGGTAGAAGTTTTTATGTCGGTGCCCATACATAATAGATAACCTTTTAGATCTTAATAGTAATTTTTGTTTGTTTGCAAGTACTTTCAGTTAACATATACATAGCAATACCATTGCTTAAAACTGGTTGGATAGAAATAGATAGGTACAACACAGGAATTTCCCTACCCCTACTGCTGTTAGCCTTCATGCATTCAGAGGAAGTCTAATGAATGAGGAGAAGGAGGCAGTGTTGCTAGAAAAAAAGGATTAAGGTGTATGGATGTATGTTCCCATAGTCAGAGTTACATAGCCCCTATGTATAATATATTGCAGGGGTCAAATGTACTGAGGGAGAGACAACCGCACACAGAAAGAAGATATCTGGCAGTGTTAAGGTAGCAAGATCTTCCTCTTCCGTTCAAAGCTTCTTCCTGAAGCTGGGAGCCGATTGAGGTCTCAACATACGTTTCACCAATTTTTGGTGGTATTTTACTGGATTAAAGTGATACTTAAAAATACAGTGGGTAACATACCTGTACTAGGTAAAAGAGAGTGAGGGACAGAGGACAAATATGTTGGATACAAGTACTGCTGCTGGGGTACATTGAGGTAGGTTATGAGGGAAAGGGGAGAAGAAATTAGTAAATTAAAAAGTGAACAGAAAGAAAAGAAAGACCAAGATGCAAACAGTGGAAGAAGAGGGGGGGGGACAGTCAATAACAGTGTTGGTAAAGGGGGTCATTCCGACCTAATTGCATGCTAGCTTTTTTTTTTGCAGCACTGCGATCAGGTCAAAACTTGTTAAAACTGCATGCGTATGCACTGCAATGAACAGGCGCGTCATACGGGTACAAAGCGGATTGGTGCTGGGTGATGGATTTATCGAAGAATCCATTCGCACAGCCATTCGCAAGAAGATTGACAGGAAGAAGGCGTGTAATGGGTTTCAACTGACCGTTTTCAGGGGGTGGCTGGGAAAATGCAGGCGTGTCCAAGCGTTTGCAGGGCGGGTGTCTGACATCAATTCTGGGACCAGACAGGCTGAAGTGATGGCAGTGGCTGAGTAAGTTCAGACCTACTCAGAAACTGCACAAAACTTTTTTGTACCGCTCAGCTGCACATGCGTTCACACACTTGCAAAGTGAAAATACACTCCCCCATAGGCAGTGACTATCTGATCACAGCGCTGCAAAAAATAGCTAGCATGCGATCAGGTCAGAATGACCCCCAAAATCACAAAGTTAAAACAAATATTGAGACAATAAGGCACATCACTTCAAAGAACTACAGTAATTCCTGCAAAATCCAAAAGAACAAAGAAGCCTGAAGCCAGTTCCAATATTGCCCATTGCCTCAAAGTTAATGGGCACCACTGCCTTACTAAGTGCCAGCTTACTGGTGCGCTGAGGATCAAGGGTACACTTCAACACTTGCCTCAGAAGAAGAAAATCAATTTCACTGTCATACCTACACATCTCTACAGCCAAATTAATTTATGGTATGAAATTGTTTATCATATACAGTACCTACCACATATAACCTTGCTACTTATGATATATGGGCTAAATAAGCTGTAGGTATATCATTACATTAAAGGCATCCATGGGGTGGGTCTTTAGGTAGAATGCCAAAAGGAGATACTTGCCACTCAGCAAATCATTATAAGCCCTATAGGTATCATGTTCCATACCCCATTATTGAATGTAGTAGTCAGAATCTTTTCCTTCATGAGCTCTCATAAACCCTACAGAATGGCTGAATTGGGACACTGCACCACCATATGCCCTGCACTCAAGTCACCCTTCACACTCTTATCCCTATGGGACCTTTTGCTCTGCCTGCAGCACATCAACATCAACCCTGTGAATCTGGGGTAGTATTCTGTGGCCAAACTTCAATCCTAAGAATCATCCAGCATGCCAGGCCTAGATGGGCCAGGACCACAAGGCAATGCATTACTCACTGGTCAATCAAAAAGATACATAAAGCAATCTGTAACAGAAAGAAGGTTAGGGCCCAACCCCGGAGAGGGTCACATGACTTGGGAAAATTCAGTCTCCTGGCACACACAAGGAATGCTACCAATGCCCACCACAAATCTTCCCTGTCTCAGCAACCAGACACAGATCCTGCACTCTCTGTGACTGGAGAGTTGGTGAGACCAAATGATCCTGCAGGAGCCATGGCCACCAAGAAAGGGTTAGCTGGGTTGTCTGAGCAGCACTGACAACACAAAATATATTGCTCAGAAAGTTGATATACAGTGCTAACTGGAATGCAAAAATGGGTGCCAGATAGTGATGAGCGCCGGAAATTTTTCGGGTTTTGTGTTTTGGTTTTGGGTTCGGTTCCGCGGCCGTGTTTTGGGTTCGAACACGTTTTGGCAAAACCTCACCGAATTTTTTTTGTCGGATTCGGGTGTGTTTTGGATTCGGGTGTTTTTTTCAAAAAACCCTAAAAAACAGCTTAAATCATAGAATTTGGGGGTCATTTTGATCCCAAAGTATTATTAACCTCAATAACCATAATTTCCACTCATTTTCAGTCTATTCTGAACACCTCACACCTCACAATATTATTTTTAGTCCTAAAATTTGCACCGAGGTCGCTGGATGACTAAGCTCAGCGACCCAAGTGGCCGACACAAACACCTGGCCCATCTAGGAGTGGCACTGCAGTGTCACGCAGGATGGCCCTTCCAAAAAACACCCCCCAAACAGCACATGACGCAAAGAAGAAAAAAAAGAGGCGCAATGAGGTAGCTGTGTGAGTAAGCTAAGCGACCCTAGTGGCCGACACAAACACCTGGCCCATCTAGGAGTGGCACTGCAGTGTCACGCAGGATGGCTCTTCCAAAAAACACCCCCCAAACCACATGACGCAAAGAAAAAAAGAGGCGCAATGAGGTAGCTGTGTGACTAAGATAAGCGACCCAAGTTGCCGACACAAACACCTGGCCCATCTAGGAGTGGCACTGCAGTGTCACGCAGGATGGCCCTTCCAAAAACTACTCCCCAAACAGCACATGACGCAAAGAAAAATGAAAGAAAAAAGAGGTGCAAGATGGAATTGTCCTTGGGCCCTCCCACCCACCCTTATGTTGTATAAACAGGACATGCACACTTTAACAAACCCATCATTTCAGTGACAGGGTCTGCCACACGACTGTGACTGAAATGACAGGTTGGTTTGGACCCCCACCAAAAAAGAAGCAATTAATCTCTCCTTGTACAAACTGGCTCTACAGAGGCAAGATGTCCACCTCATCATCATCCTCCGATATATCACCGTGTACATCCCCCTCCTCACAGATTATCAATTCGTCCCCACTGGAATCCACCATCTCAGCTCCCTGTGTACTTTGTGGAGGCAATTGCTGCTGGTGAATGTCTCCACGGAGGAATTGATTATAATTCATTTTAATGAACATCATCTTCTCCACATTTTCTGGATGTAACCTCGTACGCCGATTGCTGACAAGGTGAGTGGCGGCACTAAACACTCTTTCGGAGTACACACTTGTGGGAGGGCAACTTAGGTAGAATAAAGCCAGTTTGTGCAAGGGCCTCCAAATTGCCTCTTTTTCCTGCCAGTATAAGTACGGACTGTCTGACGTGCCTACTTGGATGCGGTCACTCATATAATCCTCCACCATTCTTTCAATGGGGAGAGAATCATATGCAGTGACAGTAGACGACATGTCCGTAATCGTTGTCAGGTCCTTCAGTCCGGACCAGATGTCAGCATCAGCAGTCGCTCCAGACTGCCCTGCATCACCGCCAGCGGTTGGGCTCGGAATTCTGAGCCTTTTCCTCGCACCCCCAGTTGCGGGAGAATGTGAAGGAGGAGATGTTGACAGGTCGCGTTCCGCTTGACTTGACAATTTTCTCACCAGCAGTTCTTTGAACCCCAGCAGACTTGTGTCTGCCGGAAAGAGAGATCCAAGGTAGGTTTTAAATCTAGGATCGAGCACGGTGGCCAAAATGTAGTGCTCTGATTTCAACAGATTGACCACCCGTGAATCCTTGTTAAGCGAATTAAGGGCTCCATCCACAAGTCCCACATGCCTAGCGGAATCGCTCTGTGTTAGCTCCTCCTTCAATGTCTCCAGCTTCTTCTGCAAAAGCCTGATGAGGGGAATGACCTGACTCAGGCTGGCAGTGTCTGAACTGACTTCACGTGTGGCAAGTTCAAAAGGTTGCAGAACCTTGCACAACGTTGAAATCATTCTCCACTGCGCTTGAGACAGGTGCATTCCACCTCCTATATCGTGCTCAGTTGTATAGGCTTGAATGGCCTTTTGCTGCTCCTCCAACCTCTGAAGCATATAGAGGGTTGAATTCCACCTTGTTACCACTTCTTGCTTCAGATGATGGCAGGGCAGGTTCAGGCGTTTTTGGTGGTGCTCCAGTCTTCTGTACGTGGTGCCTGTACGCCGAAAGTGTGCCGCAATTCTTCTGGCCACCGACAGCAGCTCTTGCACGCCCCTGTCGTTTTTTAAATAATTCTGCACCACCAAATTCAAGGTATGTGCAAAACATGGGACGTGCTGGAATTTGCCCAGATTTAATGCACACACAATATTGCTGGCGTTGTCCGATGCCACAAATCCACAGGAGAGTCCAATTGGGGTAAGCCATTCTGCGATGATCTTCCTCAGTTGCCGTAAGAGGTTTTCAGCTGTGTGCGTATTCTGGAAAGCGGTGATACAAAGTGTAGCCTGCCTAGGAAAGAGTTGGCGTTTGCGAGATGCTGCTACTGGTGCCGCCACTGCTGTTCTTGCGGTGGGAGTCAATACATCTACCCAGTGGGCTGTCACAGTCATATAGTCCTGAGTCTGCCCTGCTCCACTTGTCCACATGTCCGTGGTTAAGTGGACATTGGGTACAACTGCATTTTTTAGGACACTGGTGAGTCTTTTTCTGAGGTCTGTGTACATTTTCGGTATCGCCTGCCTAGAGAAATGGAACCTAGATGGTATTTGGTACCGGGGACACAGTACCTCCAACAAGTCTCTAGTTGGCTCTGCAGTAATGATGGATACCGGAACCACGTTTCTCACCGCCCAGGATGCCAAGGCCTCAGTTATCCGCTTTGCAGCAGGATGACTGCTGTGATATTTCATCTTCCTCGCAAAGGACTGTTGGACAGTCAATTGCTTGGTGGAAGTAGTAAAAGTGGTCTTACGACTTCCCCTCTGGGATGACCATCGACTCCCAGCAGCAACAACAGCAGCGCCAGCAGCAGTAGGCGTTACACGCAAGGATGCATCGGAGGAATCCCAGGCAGGAGAGGACTCGTCAGAATTGCCAGTGACATGGCCTGCAGGACTATTGGCATTCCTGGGAAAGGAGGAAATTGACACTGAGGGAGTTGGTGGGGTGGTTTGCGTGAGCTTGGTTACAAGAGGAAGGGATTTACTGGTCAGTGGACTGCTTCCGCTGTCGCCCAAAGTTTTTGAACTTGTCACTGACTTATGATGAATGCGCTGCAGGTGACGTATAAGGGAGGATGTTCCGAGGTGGTTAACGTCCTTACCCCTACTTATTACAGCTTGACAAAGGCAACACACGGCTTGACAAATGTTGTCCGCATTTCTGTTGAAATACTTCCACACTGAAGAGCTGATTTTTTTGGTATTTTCACCAGGCATGTCAATGGCCATATTCCTCCCACGGACAACAGGTGTCTCCCCGGGTGCCTGACTTAAACAAACCACCTCACCATCAGAATCCTCCTGGTCAATTTCCTCCCCAGCGCCAGCAACACCCATATCCTCCTCATCCTGGTGTACTTCAACACTGACATCTTCAATCTGACTATCAGGAACTGGACTGCGGGTGCTCCTTCCAGCACTTGCAGGGGGCGTGCAAATGGTGGAAGGCGCATGCTCTTCACGTCCAGTGTTGGGAAGGTCAGGCATCGCAACCGACACAATTGGACTCTCCTTGTGGATTTGTGATTTCGAAGAACGCACAGTTCTTTGCTGTGCTTTTGCCAGCTTAAGTCTTTTAATTTTTCTAGCGAGAGGCTGAGTGCTTCCATCCTCATGTGAAGCTGAACCACTAGCCATGAACATAGGCCAGGGCCTCAGCCGTTCCTTGCCACTCCGTGTGGTAAATGGCATATTGGCAAGTTTACGCTTCTCCTCCGACGATTTTATTTTAGATTTTTTAGTCCTTTTTTTACTGATATTTGGTGTTTTGGATTTTACATGCTCTGTACTTTGACATTGGGCATCGGCCTTGGCAGACGACGTTGATGGCATTTCATCGTCTCGGCCATGACTAGTGGCAGCAGCTTCAGCACGAGGTGGAAGTGGATCTTGATCTTTCCCTATTTTTGGAACTTTAACATTTTTGTTCTCCATATTTTAATAGGCACAACTAAAAGGCACCTCAGGTAAACAATGGAGATGGATGGATACTAGTATACTCATGGATGACGAGCGACTGCCGACACAGAGGTAGCTACAGCCGTGGACTACCGTACTGCGTCTGCTAGTATAGACTGGATGATAATGATATAAAATATATATATATATCACTACTGCAGGACAGGTATATATTGTATAATGACGGACCTGCTGGACACTGTCAGCACTGCAGACTCCAAAACTACTAGTATGAAGAAGATAGAAAATAAAAACCCACCACAGGTAGGTATACAATTATGGACGAGCGACTGCCAGTGCCGACACAGAGGTAGCTACAGCCGTGGACTACCGTACTGCGTCTGCTAGTATAGACTGGATAATAATGATATAAAAAATATATATATATCACTACTGCAGGACAGGTATATATTGTATAATGACGGACCTGCTGGACACTGTCAGCACTGCAGACTCCTAAACTACTAGTATGAAGAAGATAGAAAAAAAAAAAACCACCACAGGTAGGTATACAATTATGGACGAGCGACTGCCAGTGCCGACACAGAGGTAGCTACAGCCGTGGACTACCGTACTGCGTCTGCTAGTATAGACTGGATGATAATGATATAAAAAAATATATATATATCACTACTGCAGGACAGGTATATATTGTATAATGACGGACCTGCTGGACACTGTCAGCACTGCAGACTCCTAAACTACTAGTATGAAGAAGATAGAAAAAAAAAAAACACCACAGGTAGGTATACAATTATGGACGAGCGACTGCCAGTGCCGACACAGAGGTAGCTACAGCCGTGGACTACCGTACTGCGTCTGCTAGTATAGACTGGATGATAATGATATAAAAAATATATATATATCACTACTGCAGGACAGGTATATATTATATAATGACGGACCTGCTGGACACTGTCAGCACTGCAGACTCCTAAACTACTAGTATGAAGAAGATAGAAAAAAAAACCCACCACAGGTAGGTATACAATTATGGACGAGCGACTGCCGACACAGAGGTAGCTACAGCCGTGGACTACCGTACTGCGTCTGCTAGTATAGACTGGATGATAATGATATAAAAAATATATATATATCACTACTGCCTGACAGGTATATATTATATAATGACGGACCTGCTGGACACTGTCAGCACTGCAGACTCCTAAACTACTAGTATGAAGAAGATAGAAATATAATGAATGACGGACCTGCTGGACACTGTCAGCAGAATGCGTTTATAGAATAAAAAAAAAAAACACCACACGAGTGTTTAACTTTTTCAGGCAGACAATATACTGGTGGTCACTGCTGGTCAGTCACACTGGCACTCTGGCAGCAAAAGTGTGCACTGTTAAATATGTACTCCTGCTATAACTGCTCCCCAGTCTCCCCCACAATTAAGCTGTGTGAGCAGTGAGCACTACTCAGCACAGTCAGATATACATAGATGATATTATCATGCAGCACACTGAGGCTGAGCACAGATATGGTATGTGACTGTGTATCGTTTTTTTTCAGGCAGAGAACGGATTATATTAAATAATAAATAAAACTGGTGGTCACTAGTATAACTATCAGCAAAACTCTGCACTCTCTGAGTACTCCTAATGCTCCAGTAAATCAAGTGTCTCACTCTCTATCTAAACGGAGAGGACGCCAGCCACGTCCTCTCCCTATCAATCTCAGTGCACGTGTGAAAATGGCGGCGACGCGCGGCTCCTTATATGGAATCCGAGTCTCGCGATAGAATACGAGCCTCGCGAGAATCCGACAGCGGGATGATGACGTTCGGGCGCGCTTGGGTTAGCCGAGCAAGGCGGGAAGATCCGAGTCTGCCTCGGACCCGTGTAAAAAGCGTGAAGTTCGGGGGGGTTCGGTTTCCGAGAAACCGAACCCGCTCATCACTAGTGCCAGAGCCATTGTTTCATATAACTGTAGGGAGACCAAAGCAGATGTTGGTGCAGCTTCGGACCGGGCAGCAGACGTTACTCACAGAAAGCACCTATTTTGGTTGCATTAGACTGGAAACCCACCTGCCTGGATTCTAAAACCCATGGAAACGAAACTAAAAGCACCACCCAGGGGATAATGCATGCACCCCAGACCTGCCTACTTTAACAGGCATGTATGGAAGGGTTCATGGTTTCTGCAGTGGCACGAGTGAGGGACAGAGTCAGGCTGTTTGATGGTATTGTATTTAAGTGGGCCTTGGCTAACAGTAATTGTTAGGTGATAGTCTTCTCACAGACATTTAACTCTTAACTACTGTGCATGTCAGCACAGCTAATGCCTTGTAATCTTGGATACCCATTGCCACACCTTGGAGTGAACATAACCTGGTTCTTTCTTTACCCATTGATATTCAGACACCTGTTACCAAATCTTGGAGTGTACGAGTTCTGGATCTGTCTTTGCCCATTATAATTAGATACTTATTACTGGGCCTTAATTATGTCATGTCTCTGTCTTGTGCTTTATTATTTTACACCTATTACCAGATATTGGATTGTATATATCTGTGTGCAACCTCAGTATACAGCTACTTATTAGGACTATGCTACAATTGCTTTGGGAGGGTGCATTGGGTTTTACCTACTACTGCTGTGGACTGGCTAAAACCAGGAAAACTCAAGAGCACATGAGAGACTTAGGATATGTATGACTTTATTCTAATAACACTATGAGTCCTTCCCTGATGTAGGGGGTAATTCAGACCTGATCACCCCTTTGCAAATTTGCGGAGGTTTGCAATTAGATAGTTGCCACCCAGACAGAATGAAAACCTGCCCTAAGCAAGTCTGTGTACGTCTTGCAAAAATCTATGTAAATGCCATTCAGCTGCAAATCTGTTCACAACTCACTCACCATTAAATGATTTTTCCAGTCTGTGCAGTCTGTTTCTGCTCAGGACCTACTCCTACAGTGCGATAGAATCAGGCTGATCTGTGCTGGAGCTGATGCCACGCAGCCTTCCCAAAAATAGTTGGGAATGCCTGCATTTTTCCTGACAATCCCAGAAAAAGGACAGTTACCACCCCCAAATGCTGGCTTCCTGTCAATCAACTTACGTTTGCCTAGCGGTAAAAAAAAATGTGCTGATTTTTTTCTTGCAGTTTGGCCTTGCGCGTGTGCACTAAGATCCGTAAGCATGCACAGTCGATCAATAATTGTCCGCCTTGTGAATCCGCACAACAGCAATCAGGTCTGAATAGGGGCCAAAATTCCATGCATCTCTGAGCATCTTTTGAATCTCAAATACTCCTTGGTACGTCTTTAGAGACAACCATCAGTTGCACCATCGAAACTTGCATCAACTTCATGCTACGAGCAGATTATCCGTCAGAGTATGGCCTCCAATGTAAGTGATTATTCATCTGAGTTTACAACCACTTTAACAACACACCCGTGACACTTCCATAAGATAACCATAAGATGAACCATCTGCTTCTGCTAAACCACCTTCCTGTCACCAGCCAAGAACACCCAATAGAATTTCAAAACATTCTAAGACTGCGTGTTTGAATTGAAACTGTCACTCTGTGCATCGACTCTGGATGCGTGCAGGGTCGACTTAGAGTCATGTGTAATAGAAAAAAATTGCTAAACTGCATGCAGCATTGTTATTACAGTACATCTAACTAAGAATCAGGCACCTAAATGGAAGTTTCATTACTGTGTACTTGTATCTTACTATTTTCTAGCATTGGAATCCATTATCTCTAATTACAGAGTGTATACTCTGGAATCCACATTAGAGAATCACCTAACCATAAAAATGGAATTCACTCAGGGACAGAGTCAAGATACACAAGCTGCTTTGATACAAGCTGTGCAGGCTTTGCAAATTCATTTAACTACTGTTCAAAACATGTTGGAGGGGATACAGGGAATTCCTGTAAAATTATGTACTCCTTACAGCTTCTGGACATAAACCTGCAGCTAAATAAAAAAAAGCCAAGTAGCCAGGTACAGAAAAAGTCTGTTGGGAGACATGGGGTAATGTTTACTAAAGGACATTTTAAATGATTGTTATAGTTTCAAAATACAGTCAATTTAAGAAAAAAAAATCGATGTAAATTGATATTGGGGGTCATTCTGACCCGATCGCACTCTGCAGTTTATCACAGCGCAGCGATCGGGTCAGATGGCCGGAGGCCGTTGCTGAGCTACGATCGCCTTTGCCTGATTGACAGGCAGAGGCGGTCGCTGGGCGGGGGGGAAGGAACGGTGGCATTTGGGCACAGTCCGGCCAACGCAGGCATGGCTATTACATGGGCGCAGTCCGGCCAACGCAGGCATGGCTAAACCATGCGGGGACCAGGCCGCAGCGGCTGCGTGACATGACACGCAGCCGCTGCGGGCCGGGGAGTAACGAGTAGCTAACGGCCAGCACGCTAAAGCTGCGCTTGCCGGGAGCTACTCCTAAAGTGCAAAAGCATCGCCACTGTGTCATGCTTTTGCACTTCTGCAGGGGGTTCGGCATTGACATGCGGGGCAGGATAGCCCTGTGCTGGGCGTCCCCCCGCATGTCTATTGTCTATTGTCATGATCGTAGCCCTGCAAAATTTTGCTAGGCTACTATCAACTCGGAATGACCCCCATTATGTTTCAGGGGTTATAATAAACATTTACTAAAATATTTTTTTTTATATTCATTTTTAATATTAGTACATGTGTGTTTTAGTCCCTGAAACACAACATTTATTTATATCGGTTGTTATTGATTTTAGTTAAATGAAAATCAATGAAAATTGACATTTAGTAAATATTCCCCATGGTCTTTACCAGGGGTTAAAGTGTGTGTGTGTGTGTGGGGGGGGGGGGGGGGGGGGGGAATGGGGTGGAATTGAGTTCCATCACCAGTAATGGTAGGCGGAACTAGTTCCACCTCCACCAGGGCCCTGCACAGTAATTCCTACAGAAAAGCTTCTCCCTTACCAAATCAATAGATGATGCTGGTAGCGCTAGTGTCACTGAGGGGCTGCAGGCACCTGACCCTTGTTCAAGTCCAGGTAGCTCCATGGTCTTCCTCCACCTGCAGCCTGCCCCTTCTGTTACTCACACATGCTGTGTCTATCGAACGGCATTCATCGCCTCCTCAGGCTCCTTTTCCAGCATGGCATATGTGATGTCATGCCATCATCGCCATTGAAGTGAAGGAGAGCTAAGAGGGGCTGGACATGTGCATGCTGAAGACAAGGTGAGATGGGGCTGGAGGGACACAGAGAGGTGGGGAAGCTGCTAGAGGGACACAGGGCATGGAGCTGCCAGAGGGACATGGGTGATGAGCTGCTGGAGTGACAGAGGCAGACATGTATATAAGGGGCACAACTGTGTGCATTATGTGTATAAGCAGCACTATGGTGGGCATTATGTGTAGGGGGAACTACTGTTGTGAGCATTATGTGTAAAGGCCACTACTACTGTGGGCAATATGTCTATAAGCGGCACTACTGTGATTAATAACATGTATAAAGGGTACTACATTGTAGCGTAAAATGAATAAGGGGCACTACTGAGTGATGTTATGTAAATAAGGGGCACTACATGCAGTGTAATGTAAATAAGATTGTGCTACTGTGTTGCAAAATTTGAATTGAAGGTACTATTGAGTGACCATACTCCTTCCTTGTGAGACCACTGTACCATTATAAAGTATTGGAAGTAGGGCACAAAAAATTTTAGATTGCAAGGGGGTGCTAAAAACCCTAGCACTGACCCTAGCTCCACCTAATGGGGAATGGGTCTGGCAGGGGGAATGAATTCCATCACCACTCCAGTGCCACTTTAAGCCCTGGTCTTTACAGACAATGTGTTGCTCAGTGTACTTTAGTCTTCCAAATGCACACAAAAATTTATCATAACAATGCTTTAAAGGTAGTGATGAGCGGGTTCGGTTTCTCGGAAACCGAACCCCCCCGAACTTAACCCTTTTTACACGGGTCTGAGCCATACTCGGATTCTCCCGTATGGCTCGGTTAACCCGAGCGCGCCCGAACGTCATCATCCCGCTGTCGGATTCTCGCGAGATTCAGATTCTATAAAAGCAGCCGCGCGTCGCCGCCATTTTCACTCATGCATTTGAAATGTTAGGGAGAGGATGTGGCTGTCGTCCTCTCCGTTATTGTTGAACTTGATTGTGCTTTATTGCTTAATTGTGGGGAGGACTGGGGAGCAGCTGTATAATATAGGAGGAGTAAAGTGCAGAGTTTTGCTGATCAGTGACCACCAGTTTTATCCGTTCTCTGCCTGAAAAAAACGCTCCTTATCTGTGCTCAGTGTGCTGCATATATCTGTGCTCACACTGCTTAATTGTGGGGACTGGGGAGCAGCTGTATTATATAGCAGGAGTACAGTGCAGAGTTTTGCTGACAGTGACCACCAGTATACGTTGTCTGCCTGAAAAACACTCCATATCTGTGCTCAGTGTGCTGCTTTATTGTGGGGACTGGGGACCACCAGTATAATATTATATAGGAGGAGTACAGTGCAGAGTTTTGCTGACCAGTGACCACCAGAATATAATATATAGCATTACGGTACAGTAGGCCACTGCTGTACCTACCTCTGTGTCGTCATTAAGTATACTATCCATCTAGATTCTATACCTGTGGTGCATTTCAGTTGTGCAGTTTGCTGACACAGTGACCACCAGTATACTATATATAGCAGTACGGTACGAAAGGCCACTGCTGTACCTACCTCTGTGTCATCATTAAGTATACTATCCATCTACATTCTATACCTGTGGTGCATTTTAGTTTTGCAGTTTGCTGACACAGTGACCACCAGTATATATAGCAGTACGGTATGGAAGGCCACTGCTGTACCTACCTCTGTGTCATCATTAAGTATACTATCCATCTACATTCTATACCTGTGGTGCATTTTAGTTTTGCAGTTTGCTGACACAGTGACCACCAGTATATATAGCAGTACGGTACGGAAGGCCACTGCTGTACCTACCTCTGTGTCGTCATTAAGTATACTATCCATCTACATTCTATACCTGTGGGGCATTTTAGTTTTACAGTTTGCTGACACAGTGACCACCAGTATATATAGCAGTATGGTACGGAAGGCCACTGCTGTACCTACCTCTGTGTCGTCATTAAGTATACTATCCATCTACATTCTATACCTGTGGTGCATTTTAGTTTTGCAGTTTGCTGACACAGTGACCACCAGTATATATAGCAGTATGGTACGGAAGGCCACTGCTGTATCTACCTCTGTGTCGTCATTAAGTATACTATCCATCTACATTCTATACCTGTGGTGCATTTTAGTTTTGCAGTTTGCTGACACAGTGACCACCAGTATATATAGCAGTAAGGTATGGAAGGCCACTGCTGTACCTACCTCTGTGTCGTCATTAAGTATACTATCCATCTACATTCTATACCTGTGGTGCATTTTAGTTTTGCAGTTTGCTGACACAGTGACCACCAGTATATATAGCAGTACGGTACGGAAGGCCACTACTGTACCTACCTCTGTGTCATCATTAAGTATACTATCAATCTACATTCTATACCTGTGGTGCATTTTAGTTTTGCAGTTTGCTGACACAGTGACCACCAGTATATATAGCAGTACGGTACGGAAGGCCGCTTAGCTTAGTCACACAGCGACCTTGGTGCGCCTCTTTTTTTTTGCATCATGTGCTGTTTGGGGACTATTTATTTGAAGTGTCATCCTGTCTGACACTGCAGTGCCACTCCTAGATGGGCCAGGTGTTTGTGTCGGCCACTTGTGTCGCTTAGCTTAGTCACACAGCGACCTTGGTGCGCCTCTTTTATTCTTTGCATCATGTGCTGTTTGGGGCAATTTTTTTGAAGTGCCATCCTGTCTGACACTGCAGTGCCACTCCTAGATGGGCCAGGTGTTTGTGTCGGCTACTTGTGTCGCTTAGCTTAGTCACACAGCGACCTTGGTGCGCCTCTTTTTTTCTTTGCATCATGTGCTGTTTGGGGACTATTTTTTTGAAGTGCCATCCTGCCTGACACTGCAGTGCCACTCCTAGATGGGCCAGTTTTTTGTGTCGGCCACTTGGGTCGCTTAGCTTAGCCATCCAGCGACCTTGGTGCACCTCTTTTTTTCTTTGCATCATGTGCTGTTTGGGACTATTTTTTTGAAGTGCCATCCTGCCTGACACTGCAGTGCCACTCCTAGATGGGCCAGTTGTTTGTGTCAGCCACTTGGGTCGCTTAGCTTAGTCATCCAGCGACCTCAGTGCAAATTTTAGGATTAAAAATAATATTGTGAGGTGTTCAGAATAGACTGAGAATGAGTGGAAATTATGGTTATTGAGGTTAATAATACTATGGGATTAAAATGACCACCAAATTCTATGATTTAAGCTGTTTTTGAGGGTTTTTTGTAAAAAACACCCAAATCCGACAAAAAATTTTCAGGGAGGTTTTGCCAAAACGCGTCCGAATCCAAAACACGGCCGCGGAACCGAATCCAAAACCAAAACACAAAACCCGAAAAATGTCCGGTGCACATCACTAATATGAATGCAACTAGCATCAAATACACATATATTATATGTCCTGCAACTCCTGACAAATGTAATGGCATCAAACACAAGTCTATAAGCTTACCAAGGATGTTACCAAAGGGGAAAATATACAGAATGATGTCACAGTACAATTTGTGTAATAGAGAAACTCCTCTTTGCTCTCAGAATGCACTTGTGCTGCTGTAAGTGGAAGCTTAGAAAGGACACACGTGAAGTCAGTTCAGACACTGCCAGCCTGAGTCAGGTCATTCCCCTCATTAGGCTTTTGCAGAAGAAGCTGGAGACATTGAAGGAGGAGCTAAAACAGAGCGATTCCGCTAGGCATGTGGGACTTGTGGATGGAGCCCTTAATTCGCTTAACCAGGATTCACGGGTGGTCAATCTGTTGAAATCAGAGCTCTACATTTTGGCCACCGTGCTCGATCCTAGATTTAAAACCTACGTTGTATCTCTCTTTCCAACAGACACAAGTCTGCAGAGGTTCAAAGACCAGCTGGTGAGAAAATTGTCAAGTCAAGCGGAACGTGACCCGTCAACAGCTCCTCCTTCACATTCTCCTGCAACTGGGGGTGCGAGGAAAAGGCTAAGAATTCCGAGCCCACCCGCTGGCAGTGATGCAGGGCAGTCTGGAGCGAGTGCTGACATCTGGTCCGGACTGAAGGACCTGCCAACGATTACTGACATGTCGTCTACTGTCACTGCATATAATTCTCTCACCATTGAAAGAATGGTGGAGGATTATATGAGTGACCGCATCCAAGTAGGCACGTCAGACAGTCCGTACGTATACTGGCAGGAAAAAGAGGCAATTTGGAGGCCCTTGCACAAACTGGCTTTCTTTTACCTAAGTTGCCCACCCTCCAGTGTGTACTCCGAAAGAGTGTTTAGTGCAGCCGCTCACCTTGTCAGCAATCGGTGTACGAGGTTACTTCCAGAAAATGTGGAGAAGATGATGTTCATCAAAATGAATTATAATCAATTCCTCCGTGGAGACATTCACCAGCAATTGCCTCCAGAAAGTACACAGGGACCTGAGATGGTGGATTCCAGTGGGGACGAATTAATAATCTGTGAGGAGGGGGATGTACACAGTGAAAGGGGTGAGGATTCGGACGATGAGGAGGAGGTGGACATCTTGCCTCTGTAGAGCCAGTTTGTGCAAGGAGAGATTGATTGCTTCTTTTTTGGTGGGGGCCCAAACCAACCAGTAATTTCAGTCACAGTTGTGTGGCAGACCCTGTCGCTGAAATGATGGGTTTGTTAAAGTGTGCATGTCCTGTTTATACAACATAAGGGTGGGTGGGAGGGCCCAAGGACAATTCCATCTTGCACCTCTTTTTTCTTTCATTTTTCTTTGCGTCATGTTCTGGACTATTTTTTTGAAGTGCCATCCTGCCTGACACTGCAGTGCCACTCCTAGATGGGCCAGTTGTTTGTGTCGGCCACTTGGGTCGCTTAGCTTAGCCATCCAGCGACCTTGGTGCACCTCTTTTTTTCTTTGCATCATGTGCTGTTTGGGGACTATTTTTTTGAAGGGCCATCCTGCCTGACACTGCAGTGCCACTCCTAGATGGGCCAGTTGTTTGTGTCGGCCACTTGGGTCGCTTAGCTTAGTCATCCAGCGACCTCGGTGCAAATTTTAAGATTAAAAATAATATTGTGAGGTGTGAGGTGTTTAGAATAGACTGAGAATGAGTGGAAATTATGGTTATTGAGGTTAATAATACTATGGGATTAAAATGACCACCAAATTCTATGATTTAAGCTGTTTTTGAGGGTTTTTCGTAAAAAACACCCAAATCCGACAAAAAATTTTCAGGGAGGTTTTGCCAAAACGCGTCCGAATCCAAAACACGGCCGCGGAACCGAATCCAAAACCAAAACACAAAACCCGAAAAATGTCCGGTGCACATCACTAATATGAATGCAACTAGCATCAAATACACTTATATTATATGTCCTGCAACTCCTGCAACAATATGTCCTATGTCCTGCAACAAATGTAATGGCATCAAACACAAGTCTATAAGCTTACAAAGGATGTTACCAAAGGGGAAAATATACAGAATGATGTCACAGTACAATTTGTGTAATAGAGAAACTCCTCTTTGCTCTCAGAATGCACTTGTGCTGCTGTAAGTGGAAGCTTAGAAAGGACAAACTAATTACTGTAACAATGTATAAGACATGAGGCTGGCCACTAAATGGAGCTTACACCAAGAAAATGATGCTGAAAGCATGATGATGTTAATAATAATAATAATAATAATAATAATAATAAAACCACTTAATAATATTAAAGAGACCAATAAAATAAATATATTATTATACTCTATACTAGATTCCTTTGGTACTATGTTCCTTTGGTATATTAAAGACTAGGTCCCCAGCTTCAGATCATCAGACTATACTATTAGTCCAGCTTAATCAAAATACAAAAATTAAATCTTACAGATAGATATATGAGGGTGGTTCAATAAATAAGGTAACATTGAGAAAATGTATGCAACTCATATATTCAGTATACATACAGTACTGTATAATCAATAGTATGCAATTGACACAAATTATTTTTCCACATACTGTATTTGTCTGTGCATTTGTTCCAACAGTACACCAAGGCATCTATCCCGGCGTAGAAGAAATCAGTGTCAATCAACTGAATCCAGGCCATGATGTCTTGCTGAACTTCACCATTGGTTGAGAATGAATGAACATTACACATGTGAGAGGTCATTACCTACTTACTGAACCACCCTCATATATGGTAATGTCTCAGGTATTGCTCCTGTGCTATTCCGTTATTCAACCATGAGAACCACTGTAAACAGTTTGTACTGCAGCAGATACAGCTGGCCAATGATCTACATTCAGCTCTCCCCATTCTGCAAAGTGCTGCCATCTCAGCAACTGCTTTTCATCACTGCTTGTCCTTACAGACTGGGAGCGGGTGCAGCCTGCTGAATGTACATCAGCATACACTACCATCTATCCATACCATCAATCACAGAGAGGCTGTGAGCAATCAGAAGGAAGAACTGGTTTATCAGGTATTTTATACTGCCGCTCATCATTACCAACGTGTGGCCGGTATACTATTATATAAATTAACTAGCTAGCTCATTACTGACTACTACGCTGTTCATTCATTAAAAAAGGCACAGTTATATATATATTGGCAAATAGCTGCTCCTCTAATTTCCTATTGCTGGACACTTACTAACTCCTATCAGAAGACCTACCCATTTGCGAAGGAACACCTTTGCTACTAAGGGGTCTATTTACTAAACCTTGGATGGAGATAAAGTCGCTGGAGATAAAGTACCAGCCAATTGGCTCCTAACAGCCATGTCTCAGGCTGTGTTTGAAAAATGACAGTTAGGATCTGATTGGCTGGTACTTTATCTCCAGTGATTTTATCTCCATCCAAGGATTAGTAAATAGACCCCTAGACTCCAGCTTGTCAAAAAAGTTGGATGTGCTTTTTAACATTACCCATTAATAGAATAATATGTGGGACTTGTCCTATGAAATACTAGGTGTATTACCCAGGGTGGATATGCATAACCTTAAAAATACTATAACCAGTTTTATATACTGCCTTGATGCTATAAAGGAAGGACTAGCACCTGTCTCTTTAAATATTGTTTATTGATTATTTTTATCTAATAAATTGTGTCCATTTTGTAAATTATCTTGCAAGTCTATATACGAATTTCAAATTGGCATTTGACCAACCAAAAATGATTATTTAGTTTCCAGCTCTGTGCTGCTATCATTCTTATCTACAAAGCGGGTAAATCAGAGTTGATCGCAGCAGCAAATTTGTTATCAGTTGGGCAAAACCATGTGCACTGCAGAAGAGGCAGATATAACATGTGCAGAGAGAGTAGATTTGGGGGGGTGGGTGTTCAAACTGAAATATAAATAGCAGTGTAAAAATAAAGCAGCCAGTATTTACCCTGCACAGAAACAAAATAACCCACTCCAGTCTAACTCTCTCAGCACATGTTATATCTGCCACACCTACAGTGCACATGGTTTTGCCCAACTGCAAATAAATTTGCTGCTGCGATCAACTGTGAATTACCACCTTAGAGCCCTCTTTTAGAGTATTCTATTAAGAGGGTCTACACTCCTTCACACATGTAATTGCACACATTTTTGCAGTCAGCTGCATTTTTTACGTATATGAACACACTTTACATGTTACTACTAACACATGTACAAGCATACTGTATATGTGAGCATTTATTCTGTTGCTTAAAGATATGTACTTTCTTCAAAGCTACATGTTTATTTTCACTCAATTTTAGACCACTCTACTTGTTAATTGGTATTGTGATTAAGTTTAAATGAAGATGAAAATGAAAACTGAGATGAAGAAAAAGTTTACATTGTATATTGTGCATCTTGCGGCAAAATTCCTTTTTTGTTTTGTTTTTAATGTTCTATCCAAAATATTTATTATCTACCACTCGCTTCTCATGATATATTACTTTTCAAAAGGACTTGAAAATTCTAATTTAAATGCAAATCACAAAAAAAAATCAGCACTCATATTGTGTTCTTGGGACATGAAAGTATTTTAAATGCTTTAATAGCTTCATTCTTTTTTAAATATATTCTTTAGTTTATCTTGTTTTTATATAAAAAATTTAATATCTACAATAAAAACAAAAATATTCACGTATACTTATATTCCATACATGTAGCATACCTTTGTCCATTCCTTTTTAAATAATGATAATAATAATAATAATAATAATAATAATAATTACACTCTTATACATTACGCAATTATATCATGACTATGCTCTTACAGAACCAATACTAGATTTAACTATCAAAATTGAAGATCTAGAAATATAAAAAAACTTTTCACTCTAAAATGTTAATAACATAAACAGTGCAAAAAAATCTTAACTATAAACCACCACAAATTTCATAATTTGTAAATCAAAACTAAATATATACATGAAAAGTAACAAAGCATTCGTACCTCCTTGGGATGCCAACTTTGCAAGAAAGAAGCTGCCAGATGCATAACATTTCTGAACTCACTGCAAGACACACTTGGCAACCGATATAATATCAGAAAGGTGGAGGTGGAAGGATTATATAGTGCAAATTATATCTTCCTGCTTAAACAAATAAAAACAGAAGGAAACCACCATTTTGATGCCTAATACACAGAAATAAATTAATAATAGTTCAACATATAATGCACAAAGTTATGTCCCCTTTTAGTTGTAGTCGTCACTGAGACTCAGTCTTGACATCAGATGTACTTTCCTAAAAAATAAATAATGGAACAACATGGGGCCTAATTCAGACATGATCGTAGATGTGCTAAGTATAGCATATCTACGATCAGCTTCCCTGACATGCAGGGGGATGCCAAGAACAGGGCTAGTCTGCCCCGCATGTGGCGATGCTTTTGTACTTGAAGAGTAGCTCCCTACCAGCGCAGCTTCTGCGCGCTGGTAGGGAGCTACTCGTCGCTGTCCTGGTCGCAGCTGCTGCGTGTGATGTCACGCAGCCCCCCCTGGCCCATCCCTGCATGGCCTGGGCACGCCTGCTAAGCTAAACTGGTGGCCAAATGCCACCAGCCTGCCCCCTCCCACCCAGTGACTGCCTCTGCCTGTCAATAAGGCAGAGGCTATCACAGGGCTGAGACGGCCGTCGGCTGTCTGTAATGAATTCAATATTAACACATTTTGAAGTATCCTAAAATAATACAGTCACTACGCAGGAAACACCGGATGTTAAATAGGAGATTCTTTTTTTTCCCAAGAAAGTTCTCCAATAGTGGTATAACACCTCCCCATAGTGATGAGTATAAACACTTTGAAAATGAGTTGAAGAACCCCCTTTGTACAATGCCCTTATTTAATGGAGATCTTTAGTCGATCATGTAGTATTTCTCTTTCCATCTTCAATACAGATGTCTATTCATAGTACACTCTTCCGTGTAGCTGAAATATATGTGAAAGATACTCAATACAGTGTAAGCCAGATTAATCAGTTTAAAAATATCAATCCTTAAAACTCACATAGACAGAAATATATAAAAAGATAAAGGTATCTTTATCTTAAAAAAGTTAAAAAATTCACACTCATCTAATAAAAACTTAATGTTGTACTGTAGGTTTACGCTACATATAGCGTATGAATTAGGGCCAAAAAGCTCACGTTTTGTCTCACCTGCCCACAAAACCTTATCCCACATTTTAGCTCAGTCACTCTGATGTTTTCTGGGAAGCTCCATGCTTTGCTCTGTTTTTTTTTTCAATAATAGCTTTTTCCGTGCTACCCGCCATATACTGTAGGACAGTTGTATGCAGATATCTTGATATGGATGAATGGTACACCTTCACTCCAGTTTCAGTCACTGAGCTCTACATCTCCTTCAGAGTGAAAGTCTTCTTCTTGCTCTGATGCTAAGTGTTAGGGTATGGCCTTGCCTATGCAATGTCAGAGTGGTATGATGCATCTTCAATTTCTTTATAATTGTTACAACCATGGGCAAATGTAGATTTCTAGAGAGAGGGTTCAAATGTTTGATTTCAAAGTGATTGTTGCCAGCCCAAAGAGGGGGAATAATTAGCAGATGTTGTAACAAGCTATAGTCTACCTCATACAAAGTGCAGTGTATGCAATACTTTAGACATACAGATGGAGCCACGCTAATTATTGCTCCGCCTGCCAGTAGGCACGTGCGGGCACGAAAGGGATGCATGTGCATCGTAGATGAGCCCCATTCACTTTGAATGGGAGTGTCTCTGTATGCTCGGCGGTGGGCTGAGGTGCAGGCGCGCCTAGGCACACTGCTCGCCCCCACCTGTGATGCAGCCATGCTCGATGAGCATGGCTCCATCTGTATACAGGGACAGCAATCATAGCAAGACATTATATTCAGTAATAGAGCCATCCCACCTTAGCAGAATAATTTTCTGCATGTCAGCATCATTCATCTATTCTAGTGCTCTGCTCTGTGGAGCCTTGTAGCAAGTCTGGGGGAGTGACAGACCTTAGCATTGGCCCATTGCATATATCTAGACATTGGTCTCCTTATACACTGAATAGGTTATGCAATACAGTATTAATAATTACACTGTGGATGGTCTACCCTAACAGCACATGTTTTCCAGATCACATCTTTTGTGTACAGATGTATTCATTGTTTATTGACATATTTTCCACTAATGGTGCTAATTATTTCAACACTATAGTGTAAGCTAAGGGGGAGATAATATAAAATGAATATAACTTTCTATTTAAAACATATTTACCTCATATACAGTAGATAACATAAGTTGTTAAACATTCTATAATAAATACACATACTTAATACAGGTATATCCAGTAGGAGACAGAAATGAGCAAATATTCTATCACCTCATGTAAGGAGGCTGCCTCTTCCTGCTGGAAGCTACCTTCTGTGCCAGTGTGCTCAGATCATCACATACAGCAAACTTCACAAGAGACATTGCTGTCACTGGGCATGCACAGCAGCTGTGGTCTGTCCATTATACTGCATATTATCAGAGGCGTAGCGTGGAGACATGACACCCGGAGCAGGGCCATATCACAGCGCCTCCACCCACCACCATACATACATAGATTCACACACATTTAGGCACAGACATACATAAACACACACATATACACAGATATATACACATATACACAGATATATATATATACACACACATAAATACACAAATATACACAGAGATATACATAAACACACACATATACACAGATATATACACACAAATATACACAGATATACAAAGACATACATAAACACACACATACACAGATATATACACACTCATATATACACACACACACACATAAACACACAAATATACACACTGATATACAGACATAAATAAACATACAGACATATACACAGATATATACACACACAAACACAAATATACACACATATACTGTATACAAAGATATATACACATAAACACACACATACATGTATACACATAAACACAGACATACTGTATACACACATTTACAAACAAACACATTTACACACACAAACACAGACATACAGATGGGTCCTTCTTTATCTTGACTTCTTTGCTGCGCCTAGGCACACCATGGTTTATTAACATAAACCCTTCAGCTATAGTTCTCAACTGCACTACAATACAGAGAACAACACAGCGGGGGATTAATTCATTAAAGCAGGGGATTAAGTCTGACTGACCTGGCTCAGTTAATCCTGTTAAAGGCCAAGATAAATAAACACACAGTATACACATAAATAAACACATACATACACATATACACACAGTATATACACATTCATTCTCACCAAGAGGGCAGTAGCAGAGCAGCGCCTCATTCTAGCCTGGAGGGGCGGAGCTTCTTTGTGATTGACATGCTGGGCCTCCGTGGGTAGAAGGAAAGGACTGAGGAAAGGGAAGGGGTGGCCACCACACTGCCTGCATGTTCCAGATCACTGAATGTAGATACCTGACAGCCAGGAAGCATCTTCTGACAAGCCTCCAAACCTACCCACTTCCCTAACAACACACCACACTACACTGCACTGGACTCTCTCTCTCTCTGCACTGCAATCAGTGACATGGAACATGAAGGCAGTGTAGTGGCCACCCCTACCCTCTCTTCTAGTTATCTCCTCCTACCCTGAGATCCCGGCTCTCAGCTGTGTTACAGAGAGCCGGCGTCTTCTGTCCCCAGTGGCGCCTGTAGCTCAAGCTCCACTTGCTCTACCCTCCGTACACCCCTGCATATTATACAGCTCTAGTCTAATCATATTATAGTATATACTACTGCTGTTGTGATGATAATTTGAGATACTGATTGTAGAGGGATTTGATGTTCTGGCAAACTAGAAACCCCCCTACTTTTCCCTAGGCCAACAGTGCTAACTGGTAGTGGCATAACTCCCAGAGACAGTGGAGGCACTGGCCGCAGGGCTGCAGCTGTCAGGGAGGCACCAAGAAAGAAAGAGCAAGGTTGCTGCTGAACTAGGAAAGTTCTCTCTCCACTCATTTCATAGTGATTTTCTACAGTCACTGCTGACTACTGTTCTTGTTCACAAACCCTCTTTGCAGCCCCCTTGAGCTGAAGAGTCTGGGAATGTGTGATAACAGATCAAAGTGTGTATTGCATTATAGTGAGCTACAGCTCTGCTGTTGTGTCTTACATGATGAACTGAAGGAGAGAAGAAGTTGTCTTAAGTAAATGCACCAATTATTTAAACAAAAGAATAGGGGAGATAAAATCATGGCGGATAATGTGCCAACTGTCGAAGTCGAAAATATTACACCTACACTCTACACATACAAACACCATTCAGAGTGGCCTCTGTGCGGTTGTGTACCAGCCGTGTGTGCGCAAACCCGGATGCTGCGTACATTGGCTCGTGAAGCCCTGTGTATTTGCACGTGGTAGGAGTAAATACGGTAACATATGCATTCGCATAGAAAAGCCACAAAAGCCATATTCAATATTTTATCCATATAGTGCATAACTCACACACAGTCTGTACACTCTTCAATGGCAAGTTACTGTGCGCACGCTTTATAATAAAATCACTCTCACACACAATCAAAGGCGATACTTCCAAGAACTCAATTATAAACAGTGTCTTGAATGTACCAGACTGTATTGTTTACGCAAAGCTTTGTAAATCATGGAAAATAGGCCCTGATCGATGGGAAATGTAAATACCTTTGGTTGCCGCATTGTTCTAGAGTTGTCCAGTATCTGTTGTAGACAACATATACTGGACTGACATTGTTGCACTAGAAGTCAGGACAAACAAAAGAACAATATATCCTAGACAAGAACACAAGCAAAACCCTAACTTGAGTAACAACTTACAAAACCACATACCAGACATTTGATGTATGATATATCAGAGGTATAACATTTATAGTCTCATACATATAGCCTAGTCTAAATACATCTAAACTCATGGTAATATATATATATATATATATATATATATATACAGATGTAGCCACCTTTATCTTGAGTGGCCGCGGCGGTTGTCCCGTTCGACCATACGCAGCGTACTGTGGCGTAGCGAGGCGCGCCTAGCCACAGAGAGGCTATCTAATCGCACGGAGACAGACATTTGACGTTTGGCGTTACCTTTACGTGTAATACCTGCGATCAGCCACCAGATGTCGCTTTTTACAATCACCACTGCGCATGCGTGTGGTCTCCCGTAAAATACAATACTGACATACATAATAAGGACTACTTTACTAAGGCGTCTCATTACGCTGCATACAGCAAATACTGTACTCATTACGCTGCATTATTTAATACAGTACTGTATATACAGTATGACACCGACGCAAATACAGTAGTACAGCATACAGTATATGATCCATCTACAATACTTTATGAATACTGTATGTGAGCGTCCAAGTCCCGCAGACAAAACACAGTACTGTAAAACCAGTAGTGTACACTGTCGCAAATGGATGTGTGTTACAAGTTCACTATTGCCTCTCAAGATTAGGAATTTTCTACAGTATGTTATCGTCCTAATCCCGTAGCCATTACAGCATAATCAAAACCAACGGATTTATACATTTGTCTGCGGCGAAGTGGTGAAGTGTTTCGCTTCCCATACTCAGAGTCCAGGGTTCGATTCCTTAAGTACGAATGCATGTTACTGTAGTTTTTTTCAGACACTTTATTATTTTTTTTATTCACATACTGTAAACCAGGGCATACAGTAGCTGCATGAGCGGTTCTATGCGATCGAGTCCGGTGTACCATAATGTGCAGGTTCTATGCAGGTTAAGGTACTATGCTCCGTACACAGTACACATACAATTCTGTAGCTGGGCAGACTGAATAGAAATGGCTACCACCTATGACTCCTTGCCCCAGAGGCCCTAGGCTACGGAGCAAGTAATAGTCCAGATTGTACAGACTATGGGGCAATGCTGAAGGAGCGTCACAATCCCCTAGCTAAAATACACAGTATGCATATTATGGTACACCGGACTCGATGACATACTGTAGCACACTGGCAAAATGGCCGCCGCCCCTGAACCCTTGTGCAGGTTATGGGGCAATGCTGAAGGAGCGTCACAATCCCCTAGCCAAAATACACAGGGGAGGGATAAGCTACTGTAGGATTGCATACAGTATTACGGTACACCGGACTCAATCGCATAGCACACTGTCAAAACGACCACTACCCATGAACCCCCACCTCCTGAACCCCCACCTCGTGGCAGGCAGCAGTTGGGTATGGAATGAGAAATGGCATAAGCTGTGCAGGCTACGGGGCGATGCTGAAGGAGCGTCACAATCCCCTAGCCAAAATACACAGAGATACTGTAAGCGAGGTCTATGCACATTACAGTACTGTACGTTACACCGGGCTCGGTCGCATAGCAAACTGACAAAACACAAGTTCTACAGTACATACAGTAAAGCAGGCCAAAGCTGCAGGAGAGTTTCTACTGTAAAGGTTCTATGCACCGTACGGTAATGTACACATACAGTACCTGTACAATTCTATAGCAGGGCAGACTCAATTGAAATGGCTACCGCCTGTGACTCCTACAGTAGCTCCTAGGAGGCACTCAGCTATGGAGCAAATAACAGCACAGATTTTGCAGGCTACGGGGCAATGCTGAAGGAGCGTCACAATCCCCTAGCTACAATACACAGGGGTGATAGAGATAATCGAGTGGCTGGAGGGGGGTCCCCTTGATTTAAGGGGCCCCCACTCCTCCAGGGTACTCCGGCCAGGTGTGACTAGTTGGGTATTTAATTCCATGGCCGCAGGGACCGGTATAAAAGTCTCCCCCGGCTGTGCATTATCTGTCCAGCTAGTGGAGCCCAGTGCTGATTCAAAAAATATGGGGAACCCCTACGCTTTTTTTGTCCCCCTTATTTTTTGCACCAGGACCAGGCGCAGAGCCCGGTGCTGGTTCTAAAAAGATGGGGGATCCCGTGTCCATTTTTTCCGTATTCCTTCCGGAATTCGACTGCAATTGCATATACAGTACTGTACCCCTTAATGTCACTGCTTACAGTATACAGTATTTAGACATGAGCTTGTGTACAGTATCTGTCATGAGGTGCTTTTTTCACTGACACTATAACTTTTTTCTATTGTGATATACTGTACAGAGGCGGCAAACTAGCCAAACGGGAATAATCAGCTTCTGCAGAATAAAATGAGATGCTACAGTACATGCCTATATTCTGTGAGTGACTGCGGCTCTATGAAATTAAATCAGAAAATTTAAATATGAAATGCATTACTAATGTGTGGCATTACTGTACTGTATGTGTATAAGGTGTACTACAATATTTTCTGGTGTAACATAAGGAAAGGGCACTACTGCATGGTCTAATGCAGTGGTTCTCAAACTTGGTCCTCAGGACCCCACACAGTGCATGTTTTGCAGGTAAACCAGCAAGTGCACAGATGTATTCATTACTAACTGACACATTTTAGAAGGTCCATACAGTAGGTGGAGCTAATTTTTTCACTTGTGATTCTGTGAGACCTGCAAAACCTGCACTGTGTGGGGTCCTGAGGACTGAGTTTGAGAACCTGTGGTCTAATGTAAATAAAGATGAATGTGGTGGGGTGTAATGTGAATAAGGGGCATTACTGTTAGGAGTAATGTGGTACTATGATATGATGTCATGAGAATAAGAGACACCACTGCATGATATAATGTGAATAAAGTTGCAGTACTGTGTTGTGTCATTTCATCTTCGGGTATTATTGTGTTACCATGCCCCTTCCCAGCAAGAACATACTGTACACTGTTTTGGGCTGGCACTAAATGTGCACATTGTTCTTATTTAGATTATAGGGGGTAGGAGCGCCAAAATGGGTGATGGTGCTGGGAAAGGGGTGCAGGGTTAGAGGCGGAACTACGTAGCATCTGTGCAAGAGGGCATCAGCCAAAATCTAGCCTAGGGCATCATGTTGGTCAGGTTTGGCTCTGATAATACTGTATACTGTACTCTTACTGTACTTTGCATTCAATACAGATACTGTTTGCACACAGGTTTTACATGAATCATTGGCAATGCTGCAGGAGTGTCTCATTAGGCAATCTAAAATATACCACGACTATGGGTGGGGATACAGTAGGGAAGTTCTGTCACCATAAGCTGTCTGCTGTGTATAGCATATTTCCATCTGAGATGCATTTGTGTGTTTGTAATAAGAAAAAAACATTTTACTGTACATTTAGTGGATACAGTATTTCTCCCCCATAATGACGTATCATACTGTACAGGTACCCTCATGTACTGTACCGTACCATACTGTAAAATTGAATATTTATTGGAAAAACATCAATATTAATGTAAAAATAAAGTATTACAACATCCGATTCCATGTACTGCACTGATCAAAATGTACAGTACTCTTATTCAGGACTTATAAAACTGAAAATAACTGTTCATACAGTACACATCAATAACATTACTACTGTATAATATTCTACATTAGTTTATGCAATAATCAGACAAAGGCAATTTTATCATTTTTTTTAATAATGCACCAATTTAAAATTTTAAACAGAAAATACAGAACTACATATTTGTGGCTTGACCATTTCTTTCAACTACAACAGGTAATACTTTATACAGGTGATTTATATAATTATTACAATGTTCAGGTGTGAGTACTTCTAGCCAAAATTTCTTTATCCCATCCACCAGTTGCTGTTTTGTTGTTGGCTTTGCAACACTCCTAACGTACCTCTTCAATTGAGCCCACACTAATTCGATTGGGTTCATGTCTGGTGATCTATATAAAAATAAAAAAAAAGCGTATAGAAAAAATTAATTACATTACAGTAAATAGAGAAAATTAAACATACAATATTGTACTGTTTATTAAACAAAATTTTTTTTTACAGTACTAGAGTGCTATCCAAAATTTTACTTGTACACTGTTGAAAGAATACTCACTCTGGTGGTGTGCGTTCCCAATTCATACCTTTCTCTTCCATAAATTTGGCTGAGGCGGAGTGTTTAGGATCATTGTCTTGGAATATCCTATGGTGAGTTGGGTAATATTTATTCACAAATGGCACCATACATTTCTCTACTATTGTTTCTTGGAAATATTTCTTATCCATGATTCCTACAGAAATCAAAAAATGTTGTTCATTAATAAGCAACTCCTTTTATTGTGCAGTTACACGTACTCTACAGTACAACATGTATTTTTACAGAACACAGGCACAGAATAAAGTATAGTACTGTACCTTCGAAAAATAATAGGGGACCAGCTCCTAATCGTGATATGCCTCCCCATACATGGATTTTCAATGGATGCTTTGGGCGTGGTTTTAAAGAGATATGGTTACGTTTCCTGAATGACATTCTGGAGAACCGCTCAAGGGCAACAGACGATTCATCTGTGAAAATGACATCATCAAATGTTTCACCACTCTCAATCCATCGCCGTGCCTGTTCCACTCTCTTTTCTTTATTCACATCTCTTATCATTGGAGATATCCTGTGAAGAGCCAAAAATAATGAAATCAGATACAGTTATGAAATTACAGATTTACAGATTACTGTATATACAGTAGACTGTATGTGCAGTATACTGTATTATATACCTACTGTATACATTAAACTGTACATACAGTACATTAAGTTACATACAGAGTAATATATATATATACATACTGTACATACACACAAACACACACACACACACAGTATACAGTATGTAATCATCACAATAAGCCGGCAATGCTTCATTGCTGTCTCTGAGTGCCTATACAGTAGGTATCTCTTTTGGGATAGAATATATACAGTATATACACACACACATACTGTATATAGTATAAAGTACACACTCTGTATAATGATTTATGGCATTATTATATCACGTATCAAGGGATTATTAACAGTGCATTTACTGTATGGTTTATACTGCTTTCAGTATTTTACCTTGTTGCGCCAAAGGTCCATCCCATTTTCCGTCGCATCCTTCTGATGCTGGTGGCCGATATGTCCAGGTCATACTTGGAATGGAGAATTCGTTTTATTTGCAGAGCAGTACGCTCATCATCCTCACGAGTTAGTTCCTCCACAATTTGTTGCACTCTCCTACAGTACAATACAGTATGAAAAATATGAATTCATGAACAGCACAATCACAGTTACAATTGATGAAGTTTTTATTTTATTTCAAAAAAATTGTTTATGGTATAAAGCAAGTCATTTAAACATTACAGTAGTGTACAGTACGTACCATGTGCATTTTGTAGGAAATACAAATCTGGGCGTTGTTCTCTCGAATGCATGATAGCGCACCGTTTCTAAAGTGACTATAATGCCACTTTCCTTGAGCCATGCATGGATCTCTTTGATGGTTTTATTTTCTTTTTTCATGTTGGCGATTATCTTGCTCATCGTTTTGTTGATAGTTACTGGCATGTTGTCCAACTATAATTCCTGTATGGAGAGAAAACATTTGTGAATACTGTAGTCTAAAATTTACACATCTGAAAATGCATAAGAGTTTTATGATAGAAGTTAATACTGTACATGTTTACTATCCAGTACCTGATGTTCAAATTTAAGTATTGTATACTGTACAGTACTGAAAATACAACTTCAGTGTTATGGACTGTATGAAACAGATACAGTACAGTAAATAACCCTCCTTGGAAGTGCATGGGCCCTGTGAGACTTACAGTAGTGTACAGCATAAGGGTCGACTGACATGATGTACAAGCATTACATACAGTACATGTCAGTACTGTATGTAAATTCTTCAATTATTGCCTAACAACAATGCTGCTTACTGTATATTAAATACTGTAGGCCTAGAAATGTGCATCTCAATATAGTAGTTAAAAACACAGGGGCCTATGTGGATAAGCGAGTTCTATGCACACTAAAAATGGCCACCGACCGTGAACCCCCAGCACGTGGCAGCGCTCGGATATGTAGTGAGATACAGTATGGCATACATTTCACAGTTCAGGGGGCAATGCTGAAGGAGCGTCACAATCCCCTAGCTCAATTACATTGGGATAAGCGAGGTCTATGCACACTACGGTATACCGAGCTGGATCGCTTAGCAACCTGACAAAATGGCCGCCGACCGTGAACTCCCAGCACGTGGCAGCGCTCGGATATGTAGTGAGATACAATATGGCATACATTTCACAGTTCAGGGGGCAATGCTGAAGGAGCGTCACAATCCCCTAGCTCAATTACATTGGGATAAGCGAGGTCTATGCACATTACGGTATACCGAGCTGGATCGCTTAGCAACCTGACAAAATGGCCGCCGACCGTGAACTCCCAGCACGTGGCAGCGCTCGGATATGGAGTGAGATACAATATGGCATACATTTCACAGTTCAGGGGGCAATGCTGAAGGAGCGTCACAATCCCCAAGCTCAATTACATTGGGATAAGCGAGGTCTATGCACATTACGGTATACCGAGCTGGATCGCTTAGCAACCTGACAAAATGGCCGCCGACCGTGAACTCCCAGCACGTGGCAGCGCTCGGATATGGAGTGAGATACAATATGGCATACATTTCACAGTTCAGGGGGCAATGCTGAAGGAGCGTCACAATCCCCTAGCTCAATTACATTGGGATAAGCGAGGTCTATGCACATTACGGTATACCGAGCTGGATCGCTTAGCAACCTGACAAAATGGCCACCGACCGTGAACTCCCAGCACGTGGCAGCGCTCGGATATGTAGTGAGATACAATATGGCATACATTTCACAGTTCAGGGGGCAATGCTGAAGGAGCGTCACAATCCCCTAGCTCAATTACACTGGGATAAGCGAGGTCTACTGTATGCACATTACGGTATACCGAGCTGGATCGCTTAGCAACCTGACAAAATGGCCGCCGACCGTGAACTCCCAGCACGTGGCAGCGCTCGGATATGGAGTGAGATACAATATGGCATACATTTCACAGTTCAGGGGGCAATGCTGAAGGAGCGTCACAATCCCCTAGCTCAATTACACTGGGATAAGCGAGGTCTACTGTATGCACATTACGGTATACCGAGCTGGATCGCTTAGCAACCTGACAAAATGGCCGCCGACCGTGAACTCCCAGCACGTGGCAGCGCTCGGATATGTAGTGAGATACAATATGGCATACATTTCACAGTTCAGGGGGCAATGCTGAAGGAGCGTCACAATCCCCTAGCTCAATTACATTGGGATAAGCGAGGTCTATGCACATTACGGTATACCGAGCTGGATCGCTTAGCAACCTGACAAAATGGCCACCGACCGTGAACTCCCAGCACGTGGCAGCGCTCGGATATGTAGTGAGATACAGTATGGCATACATTTTAAAATACACCGGGATAAGTTGTACAGGCCATGGAGCAATGCACAGGGACATTCATCATTTACGTACAGTATATAAATAATTGTAAACCGTAAATGAAAGAATTACCGGTCAAATACTGTATGACGAAACTGTGTCAATGAGCTGGAACAGTATGGCCTGTGAAGAAGTTTTCGAAGGCAGAAACGGAGAGCAAATTATCAGGAGATTTCTGAAAGGTCGGAGAAGATCCACACAGCAAGTCTGCTTACGAGGAAACAGCTTTGCAAAGTGGGTAGCGGGGCGGTGACTGAGACGCTCTTTTATTCACATTCACACAAAAGGAATTCTTACCGCTGTGATTGGTGCCAATATAGGCGCATTCATCCTTACACCAATCACAGAGCATACTGTACTTTTGAATGTGAATAAAAGAGCGTCTCAGTCACCGCCCGCTACCCACTTTGCACATCTGTTTCCTCGTAGGCAGACTTGCTGTGTGGATCTTCTCCGACCTTTCAGAAATCTCCTGATAATTTGCTCTCCGTTTCTGCCTTCGAAAACTTCTTCACAGGCCATACTGTTCCAGCTCATTGACACAGTTTCGTCATACAGTATTTGACCGGTAATTCTTTCATTTACGGTTTACAATTATTTATATACTGTACGTAAATGATGAATGTCCCTGTGCATTGCTCCATGGCCTGTACAACTTATCCCGGTGTATTTTAAAATGTATGCCATACTGTATCTCACTACATATCCGAGCGCTGCCACGTGCTGGGAGTTCACGGTCGGTGGCCATTTTGTCAGGTTGCTAAGCGATCCAGCTCGGTATAACGTAATGTGCATAGACCTCGCTTATCCCAATGTAATTGAGCTAGGGGATTGTGACGCTCCTTCAGCATTGCCCCCTGAACTGTGAAATGTATGCCATATTGTATCTCACTACATATCCGAGCGCTGCCACGTGCTGGGAGTTCACGGTCGGCGGCCATTTTGTCAGGTTGCTAAGCGATCCAGCTCGGTATACCGTAGTGTGCATAGACCTCGCTTATCCCAATGTAATTGAGCTAGGGGATTGTGACGCTCCTTCAGCATTGCCCCCTGAACTGTGAAATGTATGCCATACTGTATCTCACTACATATCCGAGCGCTGCCACGTGCTGGGGGTTCACGGTCGGTGGCCATTTTTAGTGTGCATAGAACTCGCTTATCCACATAGGCCCCTGTGTTTTTAACTACTATATTGAGATGCACATTTCTAGGCCTACAGTATTTAATATACAGTAAGCAGCATTGTTGTTAGGCAATAATTGAAGAATTTACATACAGTACTGACATGTACTGTATGTAATGCTTGTACATCATGTCAGTCGACCCTTATGCTGTACACTACTGTAAGTCTCACAGGGCCCATGCACTTCCAAGGAGGGTTATTTACTGTACTGTATCTGTTTCATACAGGAAACTAATTGCAGTCCATAACACTAATATTAAGCCCACTCCATTATCCACTCCTCCCCTGTGTATTAAACACCCCCTACCACCCTGGAAGTCATGTACCAGGACCCCTTCATTCAGCACAATGCCCCCTTCTACAGTTTAGTGTTCTCCTTCCTGCCCCATCTGTGCAGTAAAGGAATAATTAGCAGAAATTATTTCTCCAGGTCCTACTGTACATACTGAGCGAAAGATAGAACCCCCCCTATCCCCCGCGGAGCATCAAAGCTGCCGCTGATAGCTCCCCCCACCCCTTCCGCTGGTGAGTGGGTAGGGGCCCCAGTGCATTGCTGTGTCCAGGGGCCCACACTGCTGTTAAGATGGCTCTAGTAATTGAGCTAGGGGATTGTGACGCTCCTTCAGCATTGCCCCTGGACTGTACCATACTGTATCTCACTCCATATCCAAGCGCTGCCACGTGCTGGGAGTTCACGGTCGGTGGCCATTTTGTCAGGTTGCTAAGCGATCCAGCTCGGTATAACGTAATGTACATAGACCTTGCTTATCCCGGTGTACTACAGGTATGTGCAGTAGTACTGAATGATTGCTATCACTTGTGGTGAAACACCTATCTTATCAAATACAGTAACTACTGTACAGTATAGTTGTTCGCACAGGTGATGGTAATCATACTGTATATTTAAACTGAAGTCCGTAACAGAGCATTCTGTCCCTCCTGCAGAGGTTCTTGTTGGGAGGCACAGGGAAAAAAGGCAAATACTGTACAGTATTTGCACTTTACTGTTGTGCACTTTATTTGAAAATGTACAGTTGTTTGCTATTTTTAGCATGCTGTGCTTTACATGTTTTCTTATTGTGGTTTTTATATTTTTAGACAAAAGACAAAGAATGCAGACTACCAGATTTTACGGGAGTGCCAAAACCCACCCATCAGTGGCACAGAAACTTGCTGCATTAGTCCCACAAAAGAAGAAGAAAACTGCCAAGGCGGCTCAGAAAGAAAATGTGGTGAAACCACGAAAAAATGCCAAGGCAAAGAATAATACGTTGGAGATGATATGTGGTGTGGCAAATGATGTAATTGTTCCATCTCCTGCAGATCACAGTGTTCAGCCAATGAATCTGGAAATACCGGTGCTAGAGGACGTGACAAACACGCTGCATCAGGAAGCTTCTTTTTTGGACCATGTAGCCACCCCTGGACAAGAAGACATGACACATTCACCACGAAGAAGGTTGCATTTCACAGATGTGAACACCAAAGTGCAGGACTGCAAGTGTACCTGTCCTGTTTTACTAAAGGAGCTACTCAGTAAGGTGACCAATATGGAGTCAGAAGTTGGTGGACAGGTCAATCAGCTGCAGACCGATGTGGCTGGCCTTAAAGAAGGCATAAAGGAACAGATGGTAGAAGCCATGAAGAAAGTCATTGAACAAACGAGGGAAGAATGGCAAGTTGGAGTTTGCCGCACCATCATTGCAACACACCACCAAGCGGTTCAAGTCAGCGGCCTGGACGACCGAGGCCTGGAGGACCGCAGAGGAGGCCTGGAGGACCGCAGAGGAGGCCTGGAGGACCGCAGAGGAGGCCTGGAGGACCGCAGAGGAGGCCTGGAGGACCGCAGCGGACTGGACGAAGTCAGCGGCATGGACGACCACAGAGGAGGCCTGGAGGACCGCAGAGGAGGCCTGGAGGACCGCAGAGGAGGCCTGGAGGACCGCAGAGGAGGCCTGGACGACCGCAGAGGAGGCCTGGAGGACCGCAGAGGAGGCCTGGAGGACCGCAGCGGACTGGACGAAGTCAGCGGCATGGACGACCACAGAGGAGGCCTGGAGGACCGCAGAGGAGGCCTGGAGGACCGCAGAGGAGGCCTGGAGGACCGCAGAGGAGGCCTGGAGGACCGCAGCGGACTGGACGAAGTCAGCGGCATGGACGACCACAGAGGAGGCCTGGAGGACCGCAGAGGAGGCCTGGAGGACCGCAGAGGAGGCCTGGAGGACCGCAGAGGAGGCCTGGAGGACCGCAGAGGAGGCCTGGACGACCGCAGAGGAGGCCTGGACGACCGCAGAGGAGGCCTGGACGACCGCAGAGGAGGCCTGGAGGACCGCAGAGGAGGCCTGGAGGACCGCAGCGGACTGGACGAAGTCAGCGGCATGGACGACCACAGAGGAGGCCTGGAGGACCGCAGAGGAGGCCTGGAGGACCGCAGAGGAGGCCTGGAGGACCGCAGAGGAGGCCTGGACGACCGCAGAGGAGGCCTGGACGACCGCAGAGGAGGCCTGGACGACCGTAGAGGAGGCCTGGGGGACCGCAGCAGCGGACTGGACGAAGTCAGCGACTTGGACGACCGCAGAGGAGGCCTGGAGGACCGCAGAGGAGGCCTGGAGGACCGCAGAGGAGGCCTGGAGGACCGCAGAGGAGGCCTGGAGGACCGCAGAGGAGGCCTGGACGACCGCAGAGGAGGCCTAGACGACCGTAGAGGAGGCCTGGGGGACCGCAGCAGCGGACTGGACGAAGTCAGCGACTTGGACGACCGCAGAGGAGGCCTGGAGGACCGCAGAAGAGGCCTGGAGGACCGCAGAAGAGACCTGGAGGACCGCAGAAGAGACCTGGAGGACCGCAGAGGCCTGGACCACAGCAGCGGACTGGACGAAGTCAGCGACTTGGGCGACCGCAGAGGAGGCCTGGACGACCGCAGAGGAGGCCTGGACGACCGCAGAGGAGGCCTGGACGACCGCAGAGGAGGCCTGGGGGACCGCAGCAGCGGACTGGACGAAGTCAGCGACTTGGACGACCGCAGAGGAGGCCTGGAGGACCGCAGAAGAGACCTGGAGGACCGCAGAAGAGACCTGGAGGACCGCAGAGGCCTGGACCACAGCAGCGGACTGGACGAAGTCAGCGACTTGGGCGACCGCAGAGGAGGCCTGGACGACCACAGAGGCCTGGAGGACCGCAGAGGAAACATGGAGGACCGCAGAGGAGGCCTGGAGGACCGCAGAGGAGGCCTGGAGGACCGCAGAAGAGACCTGGAGGACAGCAGAGGAGGCCTGGAGGACCGCAGAGGAGGCCTGGAGGACCGCAGAGGAGGCCTGGAGGACCGCAGAGGAGGCCTGGACGACCGCAGAGGAGGCCTAGACGACCGTAGAGGAGGCCTGGGGGACCGCAGCAGCGGACTGGACGAAGTCAGCGACTTGGACGACCGCAGAGGAGGCCTGGAGGACCGCAGAAGAGGCCTGGAGGACCGCAGAAGAGACCTGGAGGACCGCAGAAGAGACCTGGAGGACCGCAGAGGCCTGGACCACAGCAGCGGACTGGACGAAGTCAGCGACTTGGGCGACCGCAGAGGAGGCCTGGACGACCACAGAGGCCTGGAGGACCGCAGAGGAAACATGGAGGACCGCAGAGGAGGCCTGGAGGACCGCAGAGGAGGCCTGGAGGACCGCAGAAGAGACCTGGAGGACAGCAGAGGAGGCCTGGAGGACCGCAGAGGAGGCCTGGAGGACCGCAGAGGAGGCCTGGAGGACCGCAGAAGAGACCTGGAGGACAGCAGAGGAGGCCTGGAGGACCGCAGAGGAGGCCTGGAGGACCGCAGAGGAGGCCTGGAGGACCGCAGAGGAGGCCTGGAGGACCACAGAGGAGGCCTGGAGGACCGCAGAAGAGACCTGGAGGACCGCAGAGGAGGCCTGGAGGACCGCAGAGGAGGCCTGGAGGACCGCAGAGGAGGCCTGGAGGACCGCAGAGGCCTGGACCACAGCAGCGGACTGGACGAAGTCAGCGACTTGGACGACCGCAGAGGAGGCCTGGAGGACCGCAGAAGAGACCTGGAGGACCGCAGAAGAGACCAGGAGGACCGCAGAAGAGACCTGGAGGACCGCAGAGGAGGCCTGGAGGACCGCAGAGGGCTGGACGACCGCAGAGGCCTGGATTCAAGTGTGCTGTTGCCAGGAACACCAATGATGACCAGCACACCTGCTCACAGGCCACTTCGCAATACATTCGGAGGCTCTCTGAACAATATTGCCCTGGCTGTCATCTTAACTTCCCTGGACGACCATCTGTACAGAGCTTCAAATGGACATATTCAGAAATATGCATATTCTCTGTTCCAGCACCATGTACGGTACGACAAATACTTGACGTGGGCCAATCGTGTGAACTTTGATGGTTCCAAGGGCAAACTTCCGCTGCCCAAAAATCTGGTACATGACATCATGGCTAGGTGTGAACGCCGCGTGAGGATTGGTGATCCAGAAAAGAGGAAGATAAGGGATACCATAAACTCTGCGCTGAGAACGAAGAGGAAAATGACTTGGAAGCTCGACTATGATGAAACCAGATCATTACCTACCTCCTAGCTTCAGCACATCAGCTTCACACAGCTGAAGCTAAAAAATTGTGTCAATCTACCTGTATGACCTGTACATTTTCTGGGGCTGCATGCACTGTGCTGAATCCACTTGGAGCAGCTCGGTTACTCAAAGGGGAGTGCATGAACTTGGCTCACCACATTCCTGGTAATGTACTGTAAGGGCCTGTTACAAGTTGCCCCTTTTATTCCTGTTGATTTTTTGGGCGCTGCTGTATCTATCCAGTAGCAGCCGAGTCCATTGTGCTGTGTCTATCTGGGGCCTTGGGCTGCGTTTCCATCCAGGGGCTGCTGTTGTCAGTCCTCTATTCTGGTGTCCGTATGCGACAGTGTTAAAAAGCAAAAGACAAAAACGAAAAATAATTCAAAAAAGCAAAACCTAAAAATAAAGTACAAAAACCATTACCCCGCACCACCACCACAAAAAAATAAATTATAAAAATGTTAAAGTTGATATTGTTACTGTATTTGTGCTGTTACCTTTTGATTAAAGTACCGTACAGTATGTGTGATGTTGGCTTTATTACAATACAGTACAGTATGTGTGATGTTACATGTTCCAAATGATTTTGTCCGTAAATAAAGTGTTTCTTAAAATAAACATGACGTGGTTTCCAATGTTTGTATTCCCAACTTCCTGTACTGTATAAATTAGTACTACTGTATGATGGGAATTCAATTAAGAGTGGTATACTGTATGTAAAACAACTTGGTTAGGCATCTTGCATTTCATATTTTAATAAAAACCACAGGAAACTTCTATTTTTAAAAGTTTATTGAAGAAAAAAAAGGTGTTTTTTTTTAAATAAAGTTTGAAAGTTAATTAAAACAAAAAAGTAGTTTGTTCTTCGTTACATTCTTTTCTTGTGTATATAGATATCTGTGGGGGAAAAAAAAAAAAAAGTATTAAAGTAAAGACACTCATGTTCATTTGTTTTCCAAGAAAATTTGTGGAACCACACAGCCCAGCAATAAGTCATGCTGGGCTGTGTGGTTCCACAAAAGGCATGCGGTACAAAGTGAAATAGTGGTGTCAGTGGTCAGCACTTTGACACGCTAACATTTGTGGAACCACACAGCAATGGCTGACACACATAAAATGGCTGACACACACAAAATGCCTGACACACACAAAATGCCTGACACACACAAAATGCCTGACACACACATGCTGGAGTGAAAACACATGTTTGCCAAACAGTCGACAGCACATGTCGGCCAGATGGCCGACCAAACTTGCTCCAAATCACCCCAAACTGGCCAGAAAGCACCCCAGCACACTCAGGAGGTACTGTACACCACAGCTAAATTAGGAGAGAATTTCATTACAAACAGCCAGATCTTGCAGATTATCTGCCAGATAATTGTATGGTGTACAGTATGCCTATCTTATACAGTAGAAAAAGATACTTTACAATGGAGTACAAGAACAAAAATTTTTATTAAATAAAATTAAATTAATCTTAATAAAACATTAAAAAAGTGGTCCACTAAGAGGTGGACCACCACCCGCAGGAGCTGGATGGCACGCTGCAACTGTTCTGTGGGAAAAAAAGGACAGTATTACAAAACAAATACTGAATACTTTACAGTGTAGTAATGGCAATACAGTACTTTACTCTATATTAGACAATATTGTTATTTACAATGTACAGTACTGTATTGTCAGTACAGTAAATCAAACACTACTGTATGCTGTCGAGGTAATTTAAACATTGCTTTAGTTTACCTCTTGTATAAGTGGGCTGCTGCCTGCCCGCTTCTGGGCCAGCCCACCTATCTTGCCCCTGTCTGGGGCCCCCATAAATAATTGGCACTATATTGGAGAAAAAAAAACATTTAGTCACATTCAAATAGTAAACAATTATTACTGTATACTGTAGGTACAGTATTATACTGTATTGCTGGTATTCAAAATATAAAGTACTGTACAAGAGTTTAGCTTCAATAGGTCATAAACAAATTGTCAAAGGAATTAAACACCACAGTACAAATACTGTAGACATTTACTGTATGTATTAGCAGTCATGACATTTCATGACCGCTTCAGAAAAAAGAGGGTTACAGTACTGTAGGTGGTGTTGTAGGGAGTACTATCCATAATAGTGGACTGTACTCAGAGCCAGCCATAAATAATATGATTCCCTAGTCAAGTTTTTGGATGCTGCCCCCTTGCACAGATGCTATTTCCGCCTCTGAGCCTGTACCCCTTTCCCAGCACCATCACCCCTCAACCATAGCAGTCCTCATTTTGGTGCTCCTCCAACTTACTGTACTGTATGTTTAAAATAGCAACAGTGTGCACATTCGGTGTGCATCCCAAAACGGTGCATGTTCTTGCTGGGAAGGGGCAAGGCCACACAGTAATTCCCCAATCTGAAATGACGCCACACAGTACTGCAACTTTATTCACAACATATCATGCAATAGTGTCTCTTTTTCTCGTTACATCATATGATAGTACCACATTACTCCTCAAAGTATTCCCACTTATTCACATTGCATCACATCATATTGCTCTTTGTTCACATTAGACCACACAGTAGTGCCCTTGCTACAGTATATGTTACACAACAAAGTACTGTATACACATAATGCTGCACATTAGTAATGCATTTTGTATGCACAGAATATACTGTAGGCATGCTGCATATCATATTAATCAGCAGAAGCTGCTTGTGCCCCTGGGCATTTGGCAAGTATGCCTATGCCTAGGGCAGGCTCAGACTGGAGATCAGTACGTAATCCCGCTGGACGGGATCCCGGCAGTCAAAATACAGACGCCGGAATCCCGACCACACAATCCCGACAGGGGCGGCGAGCGGAAAGCAGCCCCTTGCATGCTTGCTTCGCTCGCCACGCGGTGGGCACGGTGCCTCGCTACGCTCTACACACTATTATATCAGTAGTCAGGAAACGCAGCATGCATTTGTGGAGTGAAGAGGGTGAAAAAGGAGAGAAAGTACAGTTTGTACTGTAAGGTTATGTCAGAGGGTGTGAAGATGATCAGCTCAGTGTTATACATGTTACAGTAAGTTAGAATACAGTACAGTGCATTATGTATTTCTATTTTATTACCAGGTGTCTCCTCCACTGGTTGGCGACGGACTGTAAAAAGATAATACAGTACAGTTAGTCATATCAGTTTGACTTAAAATAATGTTGGAGAAAAAAAAATACTGTAATTACAGTACCAACTATTGCTACTGTACAGTATATTTACCAAAAATGTATTCTGGCTCGTCGTCTGTGGGTAAAAGAGAAGAATATTATAAGATACAGTATACAGTAAAAAGTATAGTAATAGTACACTAGTGTCCAGGCCCAGTGTCAGGTGGGTAAAAAAAGGTATGCTTGTGACAGGCATGGTGATTCCAAGGGACCCCACCGAGACCATCAGAAAATTTGTGAGTGACCCGTATGCCGGTGATTATGACTAGAATAAGGTAGCAACTCTTTTTTCTTTTGAATTATGTATACTGTACAGTACTGTATGTGCATATTGTACAGTACACTTAAAATATTTAGCAGTTACTGTAGTGGTAATTTTTGGGATGACAGTATTAGCATACTGTAAGCATCCAACTGAGGCCCCCAAACAGATGCCGCCACTAGGTACAGTACGTGCCTCTCGTGCCTAATGGGAAATTCATCACTGACAGTATCTAGAGAGATGAATGGAGAGACAGTGACAAGGGGTGAGAGAGAGAGAGAGAGAGAAATTGAGTAAGATGGGTGTTTTTTTTAGAACAGGATGTTGTCCATACAGTAGCAACCAATCAAATATTACCTACTGTACTGTATTATCGTCTGTAAGTGTAACTAGATACTGTAAATGTTAATGTGGGATGTGATCGGTTGCTACTGTATGGGCAATATCACCAGTTCAAACAAAAACAATTTTCATCCGATTTCTACGCATTTGCCAGAAAAATCTGATGAAAAGTGCTACTCTGATGGCATCAGATCAATGTCAGTAATAATTCTTACCACTAAATGCAGCAGCATCATCATCATCCTCCTCCTCCTCCGTGGCCTGTTCCAGTGTAGGGCCTGTGAAAAAAAACATTAATGTGAAAAAAAAAAAGGTTCATTCCAGGAAATACACATACCCTCCAACATGACCCGCCCCACTAGGTACAAAATGCTCTGGTTCTGGACTTCCCTCTTAATTTATTATTGCCATCACCTGTGAAGAAACAGCTTTCTTATCATATAACTAGTTCAACACAGGTGATGGAAATCATAAATTAAGAGGGAAGTCTAGAAACAGAGCAGTGCGGCGGGTCATGTTGGAGGGTCTGCATACAGAAACATAGAATTTGATGACAAATACTGTAAGAACCACTTTGCCCATCTAATCTGCCTCTTTTTTTTAACCTTTTTTTTACATCAAACCTTATAACAATTTTCCCCAAACATCACATGATGCAAAGATAAATAAATAAAAAAAGAGGTGCAAGATGGAATTGTGATTGGGCCCTCCCAACCACCCTTATGTTATATAAACAGGGTCTGCCACACGACTGTGGCTGAAATGACTGGTTGGTTTGGGCCCCCACCAAAAAAAGAAGCAATCAATCTCTCCTTGCTCAAACTGGCTCTACAGAGGCACGATGTACCGGACTGGACTTACTTAATGGGTGCAGTGAGGTGATGGACATAGAGATAGAGTCCTGGTCCTCCTCCTCCGCCACCGCCTGTGACAGTGTAGGGCCTGTGAAAGCAAAAAATCCATGAAATATACTTTTGTATTCTGTGTTGAATACAGTAAAGCAAAAATTCAGTCAGGAATTGGAGGAGGAGAGTAAATTTCGCACACAGAGACGAGAATGTCGAGGCCAGAATCAGGGGGTAGTGGAGGAGGGTTAGGATACCGTACCTCACCCTGTTGGGATTGCTGCAATCAGGATGCCACTGTCGGTCACCTGACCGCTAGAATCCTGACTGCTGGTCACGCAAACCCAACCCATTGGTTTAACACAATGTACAGTACAGTACAATACTGCAGTTTACTTACCAAGTTGGGGAGAGGGTTTTTCATCCTCACTGTCAATAATTACTGAGTTGAAAATAAAAAAATATTATAAACAAAATACAGTAGAGTACAGTTACTACAAAATTGCACAGTAGTACAGTGCTACAGGAGGCAGAGATATATTCATAATACAGTAGGAGCAGAATGACTGTCCAGCGGTAGGGGACATACAGTACTGTATTTAAAAGACCTGCTGTCTGGATCCCGACATTCAGAATGCAGAGTGTGGATTCAGAGTATGATTGGAGGGTTAGGCTAGTGGAGGGTGGGTCGGATGCACAATTTTGGGCACCATAATACAAAATGGATATCGTGGAACTACAAAAGGTTTAGAGGCGGGCGACCAAAGTGATGAAGTGGATTGAGAAGATGGAATACAAGGAAAGGCAGGCTAGGCATGTTTACATTGGAAAAGAGGAGATTAAGAGGGGACATGATTAACCTTTACAAATATACTGTATACAGTAAGGGGACAATACACAGGAACGGTTTTTGATAAGATGGACACAGAGGACACGTGCACAGTAACTCTTGTTGAAGTAGAGGCGATTTCGCACAGAGGCGAAAAGGGGTCTTCACAGTGAGGGAAATACTGTACAGTACATGTTTGGAATTCCCTGCCTGAAAAGTAATAAAAGTGGACTTGGTCAATACTTTTAAGAATGGGCTTGAGAAAATCCTACTGTACTTACTATAATCTGGCTCCTCTTCCTCCCCCGAATCAATGGGAATGAGCTCCTCCTCTGTATCAATTACGAGGCGGTCTGTGTGTAAAAGATGACAAGTATTGTAAAATACAAAAATTACAGTAATACTGTAGGAAACTAGTGTGTCTGTAACAAAAAGTAATTATTACCACTTCCGGAGCTCTCGGATGGTGTCGGCGGTGGTGGTGGTGGTGTTGGTACTGTGGGAAAAAAAATAACAGTACTGTAAGTGAAGCTGTCAATTTGAAACATGTACTGTACAGTATCCAGGACACATGTACAGTAGTGTAACAACGATGACAGTAGCACCAGAATTCTCGTTACACAATACCTAGCAGCGCAGCAGGTGGTGGTGGTGGTGGTACTGTGGGAAAAAAAATAACAGTACTGTAAGTGAAGCTGTCAATTTGAAACATGTACTGTACAGTATCCAGGACACATGTACAGTAGTGTAACGATGACAGTCACACCAGAATTCTCGTTACACAATACCTGGCAGCGCAGCAGGTGGTGGTGGTGGTGGTGGTGGTGGTACTGTGGGAAAAAAAATAACAGTACTGTAAGTGAAGCTGTCAATTGGAAACATGTACTGTACAGTATCCAGGACACATGTACAGTAGTGTAACGATGACAGTCACACCAGAATTCTCGTTACACAATACCTGGCAGCGCAGCAGGTGGTGGTGGTGGTGGTGGTGTTGTTGGTACTGTGGGAAAAAAAATAACAGTACTGTAAGTGAAGCTGTCAATTTGAAACATGTACTGCACAGTATCCAAGACACATGTACAGTAGTGTAACAACGATGACAGTAGCACCAGAATTCTCGTTACACAATACCTGGCAGCGCAGCAGGTGGTGGTGGTGGTGGTGGTGGTGGTACTGTGGGAAAAAAAATAACAGTACTGTAAGTGAAGCTGTCAATTGGAAACATGTACTGTACAGTATCCAGGACACATGTACAGTAGTGTAACAACGATGACAGTAGCACCAGAATTCTCGTTACACAATACCTGGCAGCGCAGCAGGTGGTGGTGGTGGTGGTGGTGGTACTGTGGGAAAAAAATAACAGTACTGTAAGTGAAGCTGTCAATTTGAAACATGTACTGTACAGTATCCAGGACACATGTACAGTAGTGTAACGATGACAGTCACACCAGAATTCTCGTTACACAATACCTGGCAGCGCAGCAGGTGGTGGTGGTGGTGGTGGTGTTGTTGGTACTGTGGGAAAAAAAATAACAGTACTGTAAGTGAAGCTGTCAATTTGAAACATGTACTGCACAGTATCCAAGACACATGTACAGTAGTGTAACAACGATGACAGTAGCACCAGAATTCTTGTTACACAATACCTGGCAGCGCAGCAGGTGGTGGTGGTGGTGGTACTGTGGGAAAAAAAATAACAGTACTGTAAGTGAAGCTGTCAATTTGAAACATGTACTGTACAGTATCCAGGACACATGTACAGTAGTGTAACAACGATGACAGTAGCACCAGAATTCTCGTTACACAATACCTGGCAGCGCAGCAGGTGGTGGTGGTGGTGGTACTGTGGGAAAAAAAATAACAGTACTGTAAGTGAAGCTGTCAATTTGAAACATGTACTGCACAGTATCCAGGACCAAAAAGGGGTCCGGCCAATAAACAATCTGCATCAGAGAAGCAAGATACAGTATGCTTAAAGTATACAGTACTATATACTAGATCGCCAACAAACGTAAATTAACAAACAACTATCACTGGAATTTACCATCCTCATCCCGTAGCGAAGCACGGGTATTCAGCTATCTACAATGTTATTTATACTTTGTGTTTAATATTTACATTTAGTTTTGTAAACAGACATTCTTAACATTAACGGATTGCAGCGAGTTATCTGTGATGGTCAGGACAGGGGGTTGGGACTATAGAAATCACTATGTACTGTACACTACTGTATTTGACAATACTTACCAGCTTGGCGGCGCCTGTCCCGCCTCCTGTGACGTCGTGCTACCAGCCCTGTAAAAATATATATACAGTATAATGGCAGCATACTGTACAGCCAATGAAATTCAACATTGACAGCATCTTTATGACATCACAATAAATGGAATTGTTCATTCTAGTACCCTGCACCTAATCACTCAGGAGGGCATAGTGTACTGTACTGTCTTCAAAACTTAAGGGGCACATTTCTAAATGTGACATACAGTACACTTACAGTATCGCTACAGTACAGTAGGTCCAGGGTATTAGACAGAACACTACCTTTATAGACATTGTAACACACATAAGCATTGCCCTTATAAACATTATGACACACATCAGCATGCAGCCCTCCCACCCTTAACCATCTCAGTACTGTTCATTACATTACAAATTGATTTCATGACAGATGATGCAGTACTCACCTGAATTCATCTTATTCACGTCATGTCACAGTAGTGCAGTTTATTCACGTCACAGTACTGTCCTTGATTCACGTTGTGTCACACAGTAGAGCACCGTATTCACGTCACAGTACTGTCCTTGATTCACGTTGTGTCACACAGTAGAGCACCGTATTCACGTCACAGTACTGTCCTTGATTCACGTTGTGTCACACAGTAGAGCACCGTATTCACGTCACAGTACTGTCCTTGATTCACGTTGTGTCACACAGTAGAGCACCGTATTCACGTCACAGTACTGTCCTTGATTCACGTTGTGTCACACAGTAGAGCACCTTATTCACGTTACTGTACGTCACAGTAGTGCAGTAGTATATCCACATTACGTCACAAAGTAGAGATCTGCCAGTCATGAACCTTATGCAAGAGTAATGCACGTCAGAACACATTAGGCCACTGTAACATCCCTTAGAATAATTTCTGCCAAAGTAACATCCCTTAGAACACTGTACTATCTGAAACACAAATTTCGGCACACTGCACGACACACTGCAATTAAACCACACAATGCACTGCACGACTGCGTGATATGACAAACTGCACATTTCCCTGCAAAATATGATACAATGTACACTACACAAAAAACTGCAATTACCACATGTGTATACAGTACACTGCACGACAGTGCTGGCCCTAGCCAGGTACAGATACAGCCGCAGTCACGCAAAATATAGGCATGCCGCATATCATTTTAATCAGCAGAAGCTGCTGGTGCCCCTAAGCATAGCAAATGCCCTAGGCATTTGCCTACTGTAGTTTGCCTATGCCTAAGGCCGGCTCTGCTGCACGATGTGATTCACTATGTATTACACTCACTGCACAATACCATATACTGAATGTACACTGCATGACACGCTGCAATTACGCAGCACGATACACTGTGATACATTGCATATACTGTACACTGCATGATACTGTACACTGCACAATCGTAGACCACCTGGATTGTAAAGAACTACTGTATATACACAAGTTTAAAAAAATAACAATTGTTTTTGTAAAACGCATGTCGATCTTTTTCCATGTCAACTTAACGACCATGTCAACCTACAGTAACTGGTGTCAACCAATTTCAAAAGCCGCACCATCTAGGTCGACGCAAAAAAACAAATTGACCTTTTGACCCGGGTTAATGTTTGGTCCTTGTTTAACCATTTGTTTACCACAAATACTGTACAGTGCTGTATAGACCGGATACCTGCTGCTACAGCAGCCCCTGCTATAATGTACTGTACCTGTAACTACAGTAACTTAAAGTACAGTAATCTACAGTAATGTACTGTACTTACAATCCCTTATGGCCTGCAGGCGTCGTGGGGTCCTCCTCACGAGGTCGCTCCATCTCCTCTGGAGAGACCTCACCGTTCTCCTCCGGTTGTAGGTCCGGAGGATATCCCTGCTGGCCCTCCTATATGCCCTAACTTTCTCCTCGTTGCTGGCGAGAGTTCTGTCCCGCCAGCGAACGAGGAGACGCAGCTCACCCAGAGCATAGGGACGGTCACGTACTACAGGTACAGCAGCCATGCTTATGCTCAATGAGCGATCCAGACGTCGTGCGTCTCAGACGTCGTGCGTCTCAGACGTCGTGCGTTCCAGGCATTCAACGTACAGTACTGTAGTTACTGTACTTTGTGACAGTTTCCCTTAGTTTTACATATGCCCTTTCTTTGACCACAGTATTTTCCACTGTCTTGCCCTACGCCCTTCCCTCCTGGGAGCCTTCACAGGTCTTATGCTATACACAAATACCGAAGATGCACAGTCCGTCAGAATACACTCATTTCATTCACGCTGTTTGGGTGCATTTAGCGTAAAGAATCGCTCCTGCAGATGTACTTTGATTTATGTGAAACCTGTGTGCATCCTTCCATTGACTGTCTTACAATGTAAATAAAATAATACAGTGCATTATTACAGAAAAAAAAAAAAAAAGAAAGAAAGCACATCATGTCTCGAACCCTGGACCCCCAGTGAGGGAGGTGGGAGCCTTCACCCCTAGCCCACGACGCCTCATGAGAGATTTCCAATTTCATGTGTGAAAGTACTGCAAACAGCGCCCGGCCCTCGCCCCATTGCTGTTGGTTTATGCCTTAGAGGACTCGGACGCTCGCATTTGTAAAGCACGGTGTTTTCCTCCGCCTCCTGCTAGCCTGTTGCCCTTCCCCCATGGGAGCCTGCACAGATCATGCAGTAGACAGGGAGGGAATGCAGGTCATGTGCAATACACAAACGCCCACTGTAGTACTATTTTGCTCACTTACAGTACCGTACTGTAGGTTGCATTTAGCGTAAAGAATCGCTCCTGCAGATGTACTTTGATTTATGTGAAACCTGTGTGCATCCTTCCATTGGATGTACTGTATTGGAGAGAAAAAAAAAATGTTAAAGTGAATGTCACGGGAACACATTAAAAATAAGGTTGGCACTTCCTTCCCATTGGTGTTGGTTTACAGTATGCCGTAGTGTACTCGGACGCTCATGTAATTGCATTTCAAAGGCACAGTATTTTCCATCGTCTCCCCCCTACCCCCATCGCCCTTCCCCCCTGGGGGCCTGCACAGGGAGGAAATTCAGGTCCTGTGCAATGCACAAACGCTGAAGATCTACAGTACTGTTTTGCTTAGTTGGTAGCGCCAGAATACACTCATTTCATTCACGCTGTTTGGGTGCATTTAGCGTAAAGAATCGCTCCTGCAGATGTACTTTGATTTATGTGAAACCTGTGTGCATCCTTCCATTGACTGTCTTACAATGTAAATAAAATAATACAGTGCATTATTACAGAAAAAAAAAAAAAAAAGAAAGAAAGCACATCATGTCTCGAACCCTGGACCCCCAGTGAGGGAGGTGGGAGCCTTCACCCCTAGCCCACGACGCCTCATGAGAGATTTCCAATTTCATGTGTGAAAGTACTGCAAACAGCGCCCGGCCCTCGCCCCATTGCTGTTGGTTTATGCCTTAGAGGACTCGGACGCTCGCATTTGTAAAGCACGGTGTTTTCCTCCGCCTCCTGCTAGCCTGTTGCCCTTCCCCCATGGGAGCCTGCACAGATCATGCAGTAGACAGGGAGGGAATGCAGGTCATGTGCAATACACAAACGCCCACTGTAGTACTATTTTGCTCACTTACAGTACCGTACTGTAGGTTGCATTTAGCGTAAAGAATCGCTCCTGCAGATGTACTTTGATTTATGTGAAACCTGTGTGCATCCTTCCATTGACTGTCTTACAATGTAAATAAAATAATACAGTGCATTATTACAGAAAAAAAAAAAAAAAAGAAAGAAAGCACATCATGTCTCGAACCCTGGACCCCCAGTGAGGGAGGTGGGAGCCTTCACCCCTAGCCCACGACGCCTCATGAGAGATTTCCAATTTCATGTGTGAAAGTACTGCAAACAGCGCCCGGCCCCCGCCCCATTGCTGTTGGTTTATGCCTTAGAGGACTCGGACGCTCGCATTTGTAAAGCACGGTGTTTTCCTCCGCCTTCTGCTAGTCCTCCATTCCCATTATGCATTAGCGAACTCAGACGCTCATATATTTTAAAAGCACGGTGTTTATACATTGTACTGTACATTCTTCCTTTTACACAATTACTGTAGTTGCGTCTCCATACACATACAGTACTGTACTCCATACTTTTTCCACCGCCTCCCGTTACGCCTACAGTATTGCCAGAGCTGTAGATCAATCCGCCGCTATACTGTACGATCGAAAGTACTGGATTAGTGGAGCATTAGCCACACAGTGGTGGAGATGTGTAATGCATGATGAGTATCTAGATCGTCTCAACGCGCCTGCCTGTGATTAAACTCAGCTATCGCCTTAGCGTGGCTAAACGCCCGTCTCGGCGGAGAAACAGTCAAGATAAAGTTGGCTACATCTGTATCTCATAACTAATTGAAATAGTAGAAATATATATATACATATACATATACATACACATACACATATCTCGAGGATGGGAATAGGTAAATATATCATGTGTGGGATCATATTGTTCAGGGTCACATAAGCAGTAATCCTGTGGGTATGAGGATATTGTCTCATATTGCTGCAATAAGTTATTAGTAATACCGGATTTATGTATAATAATGTGCTGTGTTTGACTGGTCTTGGGGCGGGAACTCAGATGTAAACAACAGTAATCACATCTCAGGACTTAGCCATCACCCACCGTTTGAGCTGACCAATGATCCCCAGTGCTCAGGATATGTACCTCCCCCGGACCAATGGAAGAAGAGCATACATTTCCCATTGTATTGTGTTTTGGACCATTATATAAAAACAAGGCCTCCTGGCCGGTCTCAGGTTAATTCTCTGAAGGTCATCTAGCCAGATTGACTGAGGACCAGATCTGGGTGGCGCAGGTGAACAAAACGTATGTATTCATTGGTTGTAGCTTCTTCTCTTGTGTTATTGTATTTCTGTTGTAACCCCCTTTTAAGTAAACATTTGTTGCTGGGTTGGACCACAACATTACATATACAATCGGTGTCGCATTTCCTTTCCTGTTAGGGGTTATAAAGTGTATTCCGCCGCACGTGTAGCTATTTTGTGCTTACAGCGTGACGGCGTGCTTACGCAACGTGTACGCATTTCATAGGGGTTACACACACACGCTTAGCGGTTGCAGCGGCCTGAACAGATTGTGTATTTAAGGTATTGCTTTTACTTCCTGAAAGTTAAACAAACTTAACACAACCAATCCACTGCTGTCATTTTTCAAACACAGCCTGTGAAATGTAACACGGAAGCTGATTGGCTGGTACTTTATCTCTCACAATTTTTCTCTTTCTGAGCTTTTATTAAAAGAAAACCCTTAGGACTCATTTATTGTTTGAAGGCAGCACCTGAAAATAAAGATACTGTACCATTAGAAAGTCACTGGGACATCAGCACATGTACAAGCCGGAGCCACTGGGGAAGGGTGGTAGGTGCACCACCTTATATTTGCCTCTGGGCACCTGGTATGAACTTACTCCCTTGCTCCCTGGGATATCCACACACTATGATATTATTTTGTAACCTTTTACCATCTTCTGCAAGTCAATAACGTTATCTTGATTTCTCTTGGAATACTCTTTTGACTTTCACTAGTTTCCTTCAGATTCACAGTGTGACCAATATTATTTGAATTAGGGTTTTTTTATGCATAAAGACTGAGTATTTCAGTGCTGAATAATATATTGACACATAATAATAATAATAATAATAATAATAATAATAATAGTAATAGCCACCACAATATACTGTAGGTCTTTATTTCTATGATACACTAACAAATCAGAGGCTATCTGGTTTAGGATCTTCAAGAGATAACAGACATTACTGCAGATCAAGGAACTTTAAATATAAACAATCCAGTGAGAAAAAGATGAGAGAGAAAAGAGAGAAGGAGTAAGAGGGGGAGAAAGAGGAGGAGAAACGTGGGGTGGGCACCTGGGGATTTAACTGGCAAGAAGTAACTTAGAGTACATATGGGAAAATAGGGTGCAAAAGAAAATGAGACCACAAAATTATATTATAAAATATAAGGGGTTATTAAGGTTGCATCCCTAAACGATGTGACTGTGATAACCCTGGCAGCAGCACCATTGAACACATGCAGGCACTTCCCTCTGAGTGCAACAAATGCGATCAGTGTGCAATTGACAGGTAGAAGCGTACGCGGGGTGGGCAGGGGTCAGCGACTGATTGACAGGTAGAGGTGTTCGTGGGACGGGCAGGGGGTCGGCGACTGAGCATTGTGGGGGCTGCGCAGGGAAAATGGGGGTGGGTTGGCAACATTTTAGGGGCGGCTGTGTGATACCACACCTTGTAGCTCCAATGAGAAAAATGGCTGCTTATCGCCTGCATACACAGCCCAGCTGCGGCTGCAGGAGGTCATCCACAGTTGCTATCACAATTAAATTGCAGTCACAGCTGCTGGGCAAGCCTGCTTTTAAGCAGAACCTGCAATTCATACTGAATAACCCCCATAGGCTTTAATTAATGACAATCAGTTACCTGCGGTGCCTGAGGTATTTGACCACACCATAAAAATATAAAAAAATCATATATTACTCACATAATTAAACTGTATTTCATTTAAATTCAGGGAATGTTTGTTCCAAAATATTGCAATAATTTGTTAAGCCAGCGGACTCCATCAAAGTCTTCCATTCTAGCTAGTCCCTACACTGACTCACATAAACATGAGAATTGCTCTGCATCTTTGGAAATAAAGCTTAAATGATCCATTTTATGTTTATGAAATCTGGAAACTTGAGACACATATTTGGAACCAGATAGACTTTAGCTAGGCAAAGTGAATTGATAATACATTGGTTTCTTAGCAATGATACAAGTTCAGATAAGCCTCCTAGTGAGTAATTTCTTGTAAGCATAATATTGTAAAATTGAATAAAATATTTTGATTCATGGTATTGCATTAGAGTGTGTTTATAGGTCCTTTGCAGAAAATGTTCATGGTGGATCAGCAATTTGGAAATTGTAATAAGATTAGCCTACACTGCATTGATTCAGAGTATGCATGAATTTGGCAATAACATTAAAGTGTGAATTGGTCATGCATATTAAGCTATGCACATACTACCACTCTCATTTTTAGGAAATGTATCTTTTTGATGAATTTCCATGAAAATAAGTGCCTATACTCAGAGGTGTAACTCACCTCTTTAACACCAGGTGCAGTGGTGGAAAAAGGGGTGGAGCTTCACAGGAATGAGTGTGGCTTAATTATAGGGGCAGGGCTCCGTGGGTGGCCCCTGTTTTAGTCTATTGAAGTACCGAAAAGGGTGGTGGTGCTTTGTGGGAAGGGACAGTGCTTCATGTCCCGACACCCGTTTTTTTTGTCACTTGGGGGGTGTGGGAGGTGAGGGATGACTCCCGGGGAGTGCTGTTCCTGCAGTGCTGGCTCCTACACAATGACAAGAGCCAAGTGCTGCACATAATATAACAGTGCAGCACTCGACTCCTGTCACAGTGCAGGAGCCAGCATTTTGGTGTCACCCCTCGGCGGGTGACACCAGGGAGCGGGCTGCACCCCCCGCACCCCCCTTGTGATGCCACTGCCTATACTCACCTAAAGTTTCAAGTTGATACAAGATTCATGGTAACTCACATATTCTGGATTTTTTTTTATATTTCCGAAACTATTTCACTGAGTTCTTCATCCTTCCAGAATTAGACACTGTATAAGAGTTTGAAAAATGATACCAAAAAAAGGTGCTGATATTGTGCACTATGGAGAACCATCAGAAAAAGATGACTGATCATAGAAATATTTGGTGTATGCTAGCTAAACAGTATTCTAATTTGTCAAAGACTTGGCTTTGTGTATGTATGCAAGTTCATACAGAGGGAGGGTTTCCTATGATTAACATTCCACAAAGATAATATTAAATGTAGGGATTAGTTTTTAAATATTAAAAAATGCAAAGGGTAGTAACATTACTACTCTTGAATCTCTGTTGTTTTTTTTATTCAGTATAGGATTTTTCTACAAATAGGTTATTATATGTTGGAAACAGTATGTTTTATGTTACTGAAAGGTGGCAGGATAAAAATGCTTAGTGGATTCTTAACAAAAAAATTAAACAATAAACATATTTTTGATATGCAAGGATTACTTTTAAATTCCTTTGCATTTTCATCAAGAAATGCTATACTTATTAACTATAATCTACAGTATGCATCCTACATGACTAGAGAAAATACTAGTGTAAAGTAGAGATATGCGGCTGGCACTTTTTATGTTTTGTGTTTTGGTTCTAATTCCACTTTTGTGTTTTGGTTTTGGCTTGGTTTTGCCAAAACTACCCTTTTTGAGTTTTGGTTTTGGATCTGGATGATTTTTGAAAAAAACATAAAAATGGCTAAAATCACAGAATTTGGGGGTAATTTTGATCCTACAGTATTATTAACCTCAATAACATTCATTTCCACTCATTTCCAGTCTATTCTGAACACCTCACACCTCACAATATTGTTTTTAGGCCAAAAGGTTCCACCGAGGTGGCTGTATGACCAAGCTAAATAAGTGTGTGGCACAAACACCTGGCCCTTCTATGAGTGGCACTGCAGTGTCAGACAGGAGGGCAGATATAAAAAAGACCCCAAACAGCACATCATGCAAAGAAGAAAAAGAGGTGAACTGTGGCTAGTCTATGACTAAGCCAAGCAACACAAGTGTGCGGCACAAATACCTGGCCCATCTAGGAGTGGCACTGCAGTGTCAGACAGGATGGCACTTTTCAAAAACTCGCCCCAAACAGCACCTCATGAAAAGATGTAGAAGAGATGCATTGAGGTAGCTGTAGGACTAAGACAAGCGACACAAACAATTCCCACTGGAATTATATGTCCAAATTACCGGAATTATATGTCCAAATCACTGGAATTAAATGGCAAAATCACTAGAATCATGCATCCAAATCACTGGAATTATACGTCAAAATAACTGGAATTATAAATCCAAATCACTGAAATTATACGACAAAATCACTGGAATTAAATGGCAAAATCACTGGAATTATACGTACAAATCACTGGAATTAAATGGCAAAATCACTGGAATTATACGTCAAAATCACTGGAATTATACGTCAAAATCACTGGAATTAAATGGCAAAATCACTGGAATTAAACAGCAAAATCACTGGAATTATATGTCCAAATCACTAGAATTATACGTCAAAATCACTGGAATTATATTTCAATATCACTGAAATTATAAATCCAAATCACTGAAGTTATACGGCAAAATCACTGGAATTAAATGGGGAAATCACTGGAATTATACATACAAATCACTGGAAATAAATGGCAAAATCACTGGAATTATACGGCAAAATCACTGGAATTAAATGACAATATCACTGGAATTAAATGGCAAAATCACTGGAATTATATATCCAAATCACTGGAATTATACGGCAAAATCAATGGAATTAAATGGCAGTGCCACTGGACATTTACGGAAGTGTCAGACAGGATGGCACTTTAAAAAAATAGTCCCCAAACAGCAAATGATGATAAGAAATAGAGGTGCAAGATAGAATTGTCCTTGGACCCTCCCACCCACCCTTATGTTGTATAAACAGGACATGCACACTTTCACAAACCAATCTTTTCAGTGATGGGGTATGCCACACGACTGTAGCTGAAATGAGTGGTTTGTTTGGGCCCCCACCAAAAAAGAAGCAATCAATCTCTATTTGCACAAACTGGCTCTACAGAGGCAAGATGTCAAGTTCATCCTCATCCTCTGATTCTTCACCCCTTTCAGTGTGTACATCCTCCTCCTCACAGAGTATTAATTCATCCCCACTGGAATCCACCATCACAGGTCCCTGTGTATTTTCTGGAGGCAATTTCTGGTCAAGGTCTAACTGGAGGAATTTATAATTCATTTTGATGAACATCATCTTCCCCACATTTTGGGGAAGTAATCTCCTACGCCAATCGCTGACAAAGTTACCGGCTGCGCTAAACACTCTTTTGGAGTACACCCTTGAGAGGGGGGCAACATAGGTAATATAAAGCCAGTTTGTGCAAGGGCATCCAAATTGCCTCTTTTACCTGCCAGTATACATACGGACTGTCTGACATGCCTACTTGGATGCTGTCACTCTTATAATCCTCCACAATTCTTTCAATGGTGACAGAATCATATGCAGTGACAGTAGACATGTCAGTAATCGTTGGCAGGTCCTTCAGTCCGGACCAGATGTCAGCACCCGCTCCTGACTGTCCTGCATCACTGCCAGCGAGTGGGCTAGGAAATCTTATCCTTTTCCTCGCACACCCAGTGGTGGGAGAAATTGAAGGAGAAGCTGTTGACGGGTCATGTTCTGCTTGAGTTAACAATTTACTAACCAGCAGCTCTTTGCACCTCTGCTCACTTGTGTCTGCCGGAAAAACAGATACAACGAAGGCTTTAAACCTAGGATCAAGCACAGTGGCCAAAATGTAGTGCTCTGATTTCAACAGATTGACCACCCTTGAATCCTGGCAAAGCAAATGAAAGGCTCCATCCACAAGTCCCACATACTTAGCGGAATCGCTCCGTCTTAGCTCCTCCTTTAATTTCTCCAGCTGCTTCTGCAAAAGCCTGATAAGGGGAATGACCTGACTCAAGCTGGCAGTGTCTGAACTGACTTCACGTGTGGCAAGTTCAAAGGGTTGGAGAACCTTGCACAAGACGGAATCATTCTCCACTGCGCTTGAGTCAGGTGCATTCCCCCTCCTTTGCCTATATCATAGGTGGATGTATAGGCTTTAGTGGCCTTTTGCTGCTCCTCCATCCTCTGAAGCATATAGAGTGTTGAATTCCACCTCGTTACCACCTCTTTCTTCAGTTGATGGCGGGGCAGGTACAGGAGTGTTTGCTGGCGCTGCAGTCTTTGGCACACAGTGGCAGAATGTCGTACGTGGCCCTCAATTTTTCGGGCCACTGACAGCATCTCCTGCACGCCCCAGCATTTAAAAAAAAATTCTGCACCACCAAAGCAATTGTATGTGCAAAACAAGGGACGTGCTGGAATTTGCCCAGTTGTAATGCACGCACAATATTGGTGGCATTGTCTGATATCACAAATCCCCAGGAGAGTGGGGTAAGCCACTGCGTGATGATGTCCCTCAGTTTCCGTAAGAGGCTGTCAGCGGTGTGCCTCTTACAGAAAGTGGTGAAACACAGTGTAGCCTGCCTAGAAACAAGTTGGATTTGCGAGATGCTGCTACTGGTGCTGCTGCTGCTGTTGTTGCAGGAGACAATACATCTACCCAGTGGGCTGTCACAGTCATATAGTCCTTAGTCTGCCCTGTTCCACTTGCCCACATGTCCATGGTTAATTGGACACTGGATACAACTGCATTTTTTAGGACACTGGCGACACTTTTTCTGACGTGTCTGTACATTCTCGGTATCGCCTTCCAAGTGAAGAGGAATCTATATGGGATTTGGTACAGAGGACACAATACCTCCATCAATTGTCTAAATCCCACTGCACTAATGTTGGATGCTGGATGCACGTCTAACACCAACATAAGTATCAAAGCCTCAGTTATCCGCTTTGCAACAGGATGAATGCTGTCATATTTCATCTTCCTCACAAAGTACTGTTGGACAGTCAAATGCTTACTGGAAGTAGTACAAGTGGTCTTCCGACTTCCTCTCTGGGATGACGATCAACTCCCAGCAGCAACAACAGCAGCGGCAGCAACAGCAGGCGTACCACTCAAGGTTCCTCTGGAGGAATCCTGGTTAGGAGAGGATTCCTCAGTCTTGCCAGTGGCATGGCCTGCAGGACTACTGACGTTCCTGACTGAGGAGGAAGTTGACGTTGAAGGAGTTGGTGGTGTGGCATATGAAATACTGGTTTGCTTACTTTCACTATACTGACAGTGGCATCTGTCTGCCGTAATCCCGGCAGTGAGGCAGCAAGTTCCCTCGTAGGCTTGTTGCGCTCGCCTTGCAATGGGCCCAGTGGCTCACTTCACTTGCCACAGGTTCTATTCCCACTTGGCTTGTAGTGTGGACCCACCAACCAAGTGGGAATTCCGTGCGGCCCCATATCACTGGTTGTCGGGTTCCGGTGTTGGTCTCCTTAATGCTGGGATCACAACAGCCAGTATATTGATTAGATCCCCTCTGGAGGGATAATGAAGCGCAGTTGCTTTTTATGTTCCAGCCACTCTTACTGGAATACTGTAGGTAGCCAGCACCAGTCTGCCTCTGATGTCATGCCTTTGTGAACATTTTGTGTTTTACACAACACTTGATGTCACTGAAGCATTTTCTACAGATATCCACAGTGTGCTTCACAGTCACAGAGCAGTTCACCTCCTCCATTATACTATGCCACATGAGAAATTTCTTGCATCCACTTGTATTTAAGGTGTAGTGATCAAACATATGGTCATTATGCCTCATCATCCCTTTCACAAGGACCACATTCTCCTCACAAGCACACCATACATTGTGGCCACTCTTGGTATTCACCCTGACAACAGAACAATCATCATCCTCCAACTCTAGCTAAATCAAAGGCTGTTGCACTGAAACCTCCTCCACATCAGAGTCCAGACCCCAGACCTCCTGCTACCACTCTATTCTGCCATCACAACACAAAACACTGGACACTGATGGATAACAAAAATCAACCCCAACAACACCACCTCACATATACACTTGTCTCATACACACACAAAACACAGACACAAATAATGACAAGCCAAAAATAAAAATGACAGAGGAAAAAAAAGAGAGACTTTAAAACCTATCAAGACAATAGAAAAAGACAAGACAACTTACAGAACTGAGTAGAAGTAGCAAACTCTGCAGCCATAACTCCACTATTTACACAAGTGCCAACACAAATGCCACCAATACATTTGTTTTTGGGGGTGTTCTTATAATAACATGGTGATGACAGAGCAGCAGGTGCAAATTCTGACTAATCAGAATATATTTGCGAATTTCACAGATTTATTCATTATTCAGATATAATTCACAGATTCATTGCTAATTCAAGTGCGAAATCTGGCGTGTTTGGGTTTTGCAATTTTTGCACAAATTCTGTCATATCTCTGATTTGTACATTGAGTGGCGAAAAACACCTGATACTACTGATCTCACACATGCCATAACATGACTAATAACACAATTGAATGACAATACACAAGAAAACACGATTCTTAGTAAATGTGTGATTTGTGGTGCAAAACAATCCAGCGATAAAGAGAGATTACAGATCGCTGCCCAGTGCGATTGTTAATAAATGTCCCCCTTAGTATTGGTCCAGGTCCTCTAAGGTGGGAAGTGAATCATTAAATCTATGGTGGATGTGTTCTTAATGAAACTGGCACATTTGTAGCCATTTGGAACTCATGTGCAGTGGAATGCATGGAGCAACCTCTGTTCTTTCGCAGCTCCCTGGTTAGCAGTCCCTGGGTTGCAGTTTCGAGGTGCATTCCTGCAATGACCATTCTTCTTCCATGCATTAATGACAAAAAACACAGTGGAGGTAGGAACCTTCCTAACATCCGCAATGCTTTGCACACTCATACCTCTGATTGAGCAGCCTACGATGATCCCTTTTCAAATGTGATAAGTTCCTTCCAGCAAGCCATTTGATTAGCAAATGATCTTATCAGTGCCCCTCTACCCATTTTAAGGACTCCCCCCACCTTATTGGATTCTCTCTAACGGCACTCTGGGCTCCAACCACAGCGCTGGTCTTCACGTGTTTCTCCGTTGCTCCAGCATATCACAGAGCTTGAATAGAACATTTAATACCCACTACATTGGGTTTTGCTTGGTGCCAAATACTCAATGCCATGACGATCCCTCCAGTAATCCATGTGACACGGTTCACAAGTGGACTTAACCCGAGGACGCTCGGGTCGCTACAACCATCTGGAAAAACATATTGTCGCACACTGTTGCACACTGTTGTAGGCTATTGCAAATAACCTGGCACAAGCAATTGATCCCGTTAAACCCATATGTGCAAAATGAGAGTGATGACAGCCACATCACTGTGGAGAACAAGCTGATTTTGTTACTAAATTGTTGCAAGCTTATCCAGTGGTTACTTTTTTTTTCTTTTTAATTTTTTAGAGACTAAAATTGAACAAACTTGATACATTTCAGCGGAACTCTAACACTATGATTTTTCTCACCTCCATGTTTCTTAGGGTTGGTTACGGGATCCTGATGGTTGGAATCCCGACGGTCAAAATACTAATGCCGGAATCCCAACCGCCAGAATGCCAGTAGTAGGGCGAGTGAAACGAAGCCCCTTGCAGGCTCGGTGGCTTGCTTCGCTCACCACAGGTTCTATTCCTACTCCATGGGTGTTGTGGACAGCTAGGAGTGGGAAAAACTGTGGCTGCACTGACGGGATTATGGCTGTCGGGATTATGGCATCAGTATATTGACCTTTGGGATTCACACCACTGGGATTCAAACTACATCCAAATTCTAACATCAAACAGCACTGTACCGCTATTAACAGCTATACAAGGATATCCAGTAACATATGGCCTGCTATTAACCTCTTTTATGATATCTGAATCTTTGTTAATATTTTTCTCCACTATTGTTTTTATTTCTGATCCCATGTTGCTTTAATTCATTGTTCTATATCTGTATAGGATCTGTGGTTTATATATTGATGCATATACTGTATATTAAAATTTAATGGGTATTCTCCGGCTCTCTCGACATATAATTTTTGAATCCATGTTTTTGATTCCATGAGCGCTGCTATCTTCATATTTAATCTTCTACCCATTTTATACTTTCACGAACACGAACACATGTCTGCTGCATGCTGCACTTTGCTTTTGTGGGGATGTCCAATTACTTTTGTCTACATAGTGTAGCTACACCAGTGCATTATCTTTTTGTTGCCCATGATGTAGCTGGTTAGGAAAAAACACAAAAAGATAAACTTTATTAATAACAAAGAAAAAGGCATGTTTATTTGTTTTTTTACCATTAGTAAATGCATTATAACTGCAAAAAGCTAAACATTAGGCCTATACTAAGTATGGTTGTTTGTCTGCTCTGCTAATGATTAGGTCAGTGTACATTGGATTGCTTTTGTTGACTTTTACAAATGTCCTTGCACATGTTACCAGCCTTTTTTATTTTTGTAAAAAATTAATTTTTTGCTTAAGAGGAAAGCATCCGAGTCACCTGTGAGGTAGGATGAGGAGCAGCAAGGTAAATACATTTGCAGGATTATGTTTTGGTAACTGACAAACTACATTTTGCCTTGCAATTACACATGCTTCATTTATTTAAGGACAATCTCCAGCATACCAATCTGACAGACAGCCACCACAGACTTATGGACCCCACCATCTTCAAATTTGATCAGTACTGTATCTAAAGAAGAATGAAAAGCATTAGCATGTTTTCTTTCAGCCAATTGTCTTTTTAAGTACTTTGGAAATGTCTTACTCATGATTTCATGTATGAAGTTGAATAGAAAGTGGTGAAGTAGCACAGTGGAGAAGCATAGCCAATAATCTGCATCTAAAGAACCTTTTTAAAACTCTCCTTAAAAAATGCTTCCGCTAAGCTATATGTTGGCTATGTTTAACTCTACACATGACCAGCTTTTTGACTTTTAAAAGCATCATACTGTACATCATCCTCTTTAGATTTTATACACAAAACCAAACATCTATCGTACATAATGGACTGGCAAAATTATTATACTGTTCCTGATTTTAAAACTATGGTTTTTTTGGGCCACAATTGGTCATTCTGCTGTGTGGACCCTTGTATTTCATCAATACACTCATTCTGACCTAATGTTTATCTTCAGTTCCACAAAGTGAAGATCCTTGGTCCTGAATATTATAGCCACTTGGTGATCCTGAGGAAACACAAGATGCCATTGGAACACTAGATATGTTTCCAGTCACACCACAATGGCAGCAAACGCCAAGCCCAGACTTACAAGAGCCATTAACAAATACACCTACTGATGATGCCTTCCTCTTATCTATGGCAGCATTCCATGGCCATTGTATGACACTAATGGAAACACAAATTAGATACATTTCACCAATTAACATACTTTTGTGTAAATGTGACAGCATCCTTTCCACAAGTAATTATAAAATGTGGGTAAACTTAATACAAATGTAATTGGTAATTTTGAAATAATGATGTGAACACTGGATTCCAACCACTGTGTCTGTAAGAGGCACAGACAAATGAATATAAACATTAGTTTTCACTGAGGTGAGAAATTGTTAGCTGGCTTCCTGAGCTTAAATCCCTAACCTGCACCAATGCCACCCAGGTGTGGGGCCTGCACCAGAGATGATGCTGCATGTCAAAGCCATTCTTTAACCTTCCCACATCAGCCACCTAAAAGGAGACATTCATAATAATATTTAATATTATGTTGTACAGTTGTATTTACATGGTATAAACAAATTTCACTTTTTTTGTACTGTATGCTGTAATCAGATTAAATTTTTATACTGGTATGCTGAAAAATAGTATTTTTTCTTATATTTGTATGCTGTAAACAATTTTATTTTTATGATGGAAAAAAAATATTGATCTTTGTGTTTTGGCCTATTTCAGGATTTTTTTTTTTTTTTTGCTACATCACTTTAACAAAAAGACACTAACAACATTATATGCTAGTGTTGACACAATAAAACATGTTAATAACCTATTCTTTGTTTCATTGTTTTTATCTTACGCTTAAAAATTGTTCTCATGCAATTAGTTAACTTAAAACAAAAAGCTTAAAAGAAGGGAAAATTCATTTTGTTTACTTTTTATGTGAAAAATGTTGTAATACTGTCTAGTGACATAATAGTGAAAGAGTATGGCAAATAATATCTTTGTTGGTGACATTGCAAATGGAATTAAAGGGAAAGTATGCCTTTACAAAGATACAAAGATTTGAAACAGGGTAGACACACCGGGAGGGGTAAAACAAATTATTGATGACCTAGCTAGGCTTAAGAAATGGTCAAGAACATGGCAACTACAGTTTAATGCTAAGAAATGCAAAATCATGGACTTGGGTCCTAAAAACCCAAAGGCTAAATATAGTATGAAGGGTACTATAATGGAAACTACTGAAGAGGAAAGGGATTTAGGAGTCACTATTTAAAGTGACTTAAAGGCAGGAAAGCAATACAACAAAGCAATGAAAAAGGCAAGTCAGATGCTTGGTTGCATAGCCAGAGGAATCAGTAGCAGGAAAAAAGAAGTAATAATGCCACTGTATAGGTCATTGGTATGGCTCATCTTGAATACTGTGTCCAGTTCTGGTGACCATATCTCTAGAAGGATATAAATACATTAGAGCGTGTACAAAGAAGCACAACTAAAATGGTGCATGGTCTACATCACAAAACTTACCCGGAAAGGCTAAAAGTACTTAACATGTATAGTTTGTAGGAGAGGCATGATATACCAAGGGTTTTAACAAAGTTCAGGAGGGAAACATTCTTCAAAGGAAGAGGGGTATTAGAACTCGAGGACATACACTAAAACTAGATGGAGGCAGAATCAGGGGAAATTTAAGAAAGGGTAGTGGACAAGTGGAATAGCCTCCCATCAGAGGTGGTAGAGGCTAATGCTGTAGAGCAATTTAAACATGCTTGAGATAGGCATATGAATATCCTTACAAAGAATCAAGGTTCAAAAAGGGTTGAGATTACCTAAAGGATAAAAAAGGGCAGGTTAGATGGGCCAAGTGGTTCTTATCTGCCATCAAATTCTATGTTTCTATATAGTCACATACTGTACTTTACCTAAAAGTGACTTTTTTTTATGTTTGCATAAATGACCGTGTAAATTATATGGTGCACAAACAGAAGCACTCTAATAGTGTGGTTGTTTCTCATTTTTCATAGCAAAAACATTGTATGCTGATATGTTTGGTCTTTAGGCAAGTAAAATAGTATTTTTAAAGGGAAATTTTCCTCACTTAAGAACTGTTTTTTTAGTAATAATTTAAATGGTTTTCCCATGTCAACGCAATTTTTAACAAAAGTGTATTGTTTTTTTACATTGTGCTGGGATTTATGTGAAAGTTTGATTTGGCATACAAGATTCTTAGTAAATTTGTGATTTGCATTGGCACCAATGTTATGTTAATTATGTTTTGTTTGATGGTGAGTTGCCATGATTTGGTCAACAAAGACGAGTTTGACATGTGATATCCATGCAAATTGGCCATTAGTAAATTCCTGATTTGCTAAATTGCAATCTGTATCACTAAAAAATGCCAAATTGACCAAACATGATTCATAGTAAATCTCCCCGTAAGAGTAGTACAATTTGCTACTTAAGCGGTAAGAGAACACATTTTTAAATTTTTAATTTTTTAACGTGTTCTGACATGCAAGAAAGCTCAAATTGCTTGCAGTTTCACTTATGTTCCATGTCTAACTACTTTTCTTTTCATGTGGTGTATTACACTGCAGCTGAATAATTGTCACACTTTGCATTTCTATTGTACCATGCTAAAAGTCAGAATGGTGGTTTGCAACTTTGTGGTTTTTAAAATTGCATTTTTTGGTGGTTTTCCTTTACTAATTCTGTCAGTTTGCAAATTGACCATTAGTAATTTTGGGTGTAGTACAGTATGCCGGCGCTTGGGCTCCCGGCGACCAGCATACCGGCGCCGGGAGCCCGACCGATGGCATACTGACAGCGTGGTGAGCACTAAGGAGCCCCTTGCGGGCATGGCGGTGCGCTACGCATGCCACACTATTTTATTCTCCCTCCAGGGGGGTCGTGGACCCCCACGAGGGAGAATAGCTGTCGGTATGCCAGGTGTCGGGATTCAGTATAATGTGCGCCGGGATCCTGACATTCGGCATACCGAAGACCACCCATTAATTTTAGCTTGAACTACTGTATTGAATAATTTCCCCTCTTTTGTTCATTGCCCTCCATTTGCATGTGTGTCTTCTCTTTTCCTTGCCTTGTTGTACATGGATCCTGATTTTATTCCCTTTTACTGGCAGTACATTGTATACATATGTATTTTATAATGACTTTTCAATTTGTAGATAAATAATTGATTTGAAATTACATTATATGTATTGGAAAGCCCCATGATTTATGTACACTTGGTTTTAGGTTGCTATTTAAAGAGAAAAGAAAGATGAGTCAATAAAGGCACACATTTCTAAAGTGAGTGTTGAAGGGGCCCACCAAGAGAAGGAGGAAACAAAGGGGAGCCCATACAATAGACCAAATAAAGTTTGTCTCAAGGAGAAAGGGGAACAGTGGGAAGAGGAATAGCCAAGCAGAGATGTGCCCATAGAGAAACGTAACTGTATTGCATGTTTATTTTCCAGAAGGAAACACTAACTATGTATAAATGTTTATAGTAATTTGTACAATGAATGAATAGGGTGTCATTTAAATTGATGCCTTAGGAAACAGAACTCTCAGGAATACCCCTGGATAAGAAGGTAGACCATAGATAAATGCTTAAAAGGAAAGAATAAGGATTTGTTAGAATAATAGTAGATCTTAAAAAAACACAAAAGAAGGCAATTCTAAGGGATAGATTGTAGAGGGCAAACTTAGATCCATGCACTTAGTATGACGTTGCAGTAGTCCAAACAAGATTTCCTTTAGCCTCAATATTGAATGGTGTCTTTTAAGACGTTTGAGAGGATTTACTGAGTTTAGTTACTGTATGTCCATTAAAATATTACAGGATTCACTGAGACATAAAGAGAATAGATTACATTTTGAGGTAAAAATACATGGGTGGAATTAAAAATGCTGTACTTCATTAATGCAAGCAAAATGTATTTGACTGCTAGCAGCGTATATTGTGTTAAATGATCAGTCAACTTAAATACATTTGCAATACAGTAGCAAATTCTGCATACATTACTTGTGGTGCACACCAATAAAATATTCTGTTTTTGTCTTGAGATATGATTTACATTTCTAAACTGCACAGATTATTTTATTGGTGAATGTTATTGTTCATTAGCACAAAGAGGATGTAATAAATATAATAGGCTGCTTGCTTTACTATATCTTTTCTATCTAATATAGGTTCATGAATAACAAAAGGGAATTGTTTCAAATTGACTTATTTGTTTCCTGGCTAATAAATAACATGCAATTATGATAATATATTGCTTCTCAGTTAGGCTTGCAATATAGCATAAGAAAATGAATGCTCAAATCTAGATATAAAAGAACAGTAGATAATTTTATATTATCCCTTAAAGTATTTAGACTCATGATACACAACTTAAACTGCTAAGAGATCTATGTACCAGTAAGTAACAAAGACTCCACGCTTAATGAGTTCCTTTATTATTCACAGTATGAATTAGTGAACTGATACTTCAAAATTGCAATGTATTTCTTTGCATACATTATCTTTCTAAGCAAGGTAACTATTCATGATAAGTCAACAGTATGCAATTATATTGATTTACATGTTACTTTACGTTTATTAAAGAAAAAACATGCATACTGTTCAAAAACACAATATGAGATGCATTAAACTATGCTCTTTAATAAATACTGTGACTTTTACTTTAGGTTAAAATTCTAATCACATAATTCTATGGTGAGCCAGCAATGTTATGAAAACTGAGGCTATTTAATAAGGTATATTATTTGCTGAACAATAGAACACTGACTAACATACTAAATTTACCTTGCTTGCTTTGTGCTATAGGGGAGAGTGGGGTAAGATGATCTAGTGAGGTAAATTAACCCACCCCTGTATCTAGGCAACTGTACACTTTTGCTGTCATGTGATAATAAATACAGGATGTATCTGCGATTTCTATAAGGCTGTGATGGAGAGATACAGATGGTAAAGCAGTAAGTATGTTTTTTTTCATAAGAAACCGTTTTTTGCTTGACAAACTGTTTGTTACTTCAAAGCAAATTTATCCAGGTCTAAAAATATATATCATATGTGTTGGTGACTTGCCATTGTTTAAATCTATGTGTACCAATTAGCTAAAGGTGACTGTGGGGTAAGTTGACTCAATTTGAAAATGAGGGCAACAAAGTGAGTGCATGATTTCTCATAAGCACTTGTACAGAGAAACCCACTTTTGCATTTAAGGTTACTGATGTGACATTTTTCCCACAAAAAGAGAGATTTAGCAAAGCTTGGAGAGAAATAATATGAAGACAGATAAAGTACAAATGAATAAGCTCCTAACTGTCATTTTCCAACATTATTAAACATATTATTATTATTATTATTATTATTATTATTATTATTTTCATGTTTAGACTTGAGAAAGTGAATTAGTCAGTTCACCATAATGTACCCATTGACACAGATCAACTTACCCCTGCACTGGGGTAAGTTGAGCCAAAAAAAACACTTTTATTTTTTTAGAAGTCATATTTCACAACCCTCTGTCATAGATGCATTCTTATAATTTCGATTTTTGACAGGAGACATCATAAAACAAAACTAGATGTTTTTGTTTTTCTTCTGTCTCTTTTTTTCTTGCCTAGGGGACAACATAAGTAAAAATTACTCCACTCTCCTCTACTGCATGCAGCTTGCTGGACAATACCATGTGCACTCGGGGCACTATTTGGCAAGCTATAGTATGCATTGGGATAAAATGTTTCTAAAGGGTTGCAGTTAAAATGCCAAATGTCAGCTCCCGGCATTCAGGATACTGATGCTGAAATACCAACAGCCGACAATAACCACATCCGGAATCCCGGCGCAACAGAGCTATTCCCACTCATGGGTGTCCATGACACCCATAGAGTGGGAATAGATCCTGTGGTGAGTGCAGTGAGCCACTGAGCCTGCAGCATGGCAAGCACAATGAGCCCACAAGGGGACTCTCAGCACTCACCTGGCAGCCAGCAATCTGGCGGGCGGGGTGCCACTTTTGGGATATTGACAGCTGGCATCCTGTCTGACGGTAAGGCATACATATTCCGTTTCTAATAAATTTAGGGCACAGACAATTTCTGAGGTTGTTCACTATTTACTCTCTATCTAATTTACAGTTGTGCTCATACGTTTACATACCCTAGCAGAATTTGTGATTTTCTGGCCATTTGTTAGAGAATATGAATGATATCTCACAAACTTTTCTTTCACTCATGGTTAGTGGTTGGCTGAAGCCATTTATTGTCAAACAACCATGTTTACTCTTTTTAAATCATAATGACAACAGAAACTACCCAAATGACCCTGATCAAAAGTTTACACACCCTGGAGATTTTGGCCTGATAACATGCACACAAGTTTACACAAACGGGTTTGATTGGCTACTAAAGGTAACCATCTTCACCTGTGATCTGTTTGCTTGTAATCAGTGAGTGTGTATAAAAGGTCAGTGAGTTTCTGGACTCCTGAAAGACCCTTGCATCTTTTATCCAGTGCTGCACTGACGTGTCTGGATTCTGAATCATGGGGAAAGCAAAAGAATTGTCAAAGGATCTGCGGGAAAATTTAATTGAACTGTATAAAACAGGAAAGGGATATAAAAAGATATCCAAGCAATTGAGAATGCCAATCAGCAGTGTTCAAACGCTTATTAAGAAGTGGAAAATGAGGGATTCTGTGGAAACCAAATCACGGTCAGGTAGACCAATAAAAATTTCAGCCACAACTGCCAGGAAAATTGTTCGGGATGCAAAGAAAAATCCACAAATAACTTCAGCTGAAATACAGGACTCTCTGAAAAAAAGTGGTGTGGTTGTTTCAAGCAGATTAAGGTCCTCATGGGCCTGGAGCTGAAATTTCTGGAGGTCCTATTGTGTGCCACCGCACGGGGTGTGACCAGCACTGTGGGAGTATGGCTACTCATGAGTCAATCCTGAACAAAATGACAGGGGGGGGCGCACCATTACAGGGGAGCTCTGAGCACTGAAGTCACACAAGCTCCTGGTAAAGTGTGTGTGACCTTGCAACAAGGGGCGTAGCTTCAAAGGGAATGCCATATCCGTAAAAAGAGGAAGAGGGTAATGCCTTAAAGAATCAGAAGGTGACTGGAGCGAGGGTGCTGGGGAGATAGTGATACAGGGGAGAGGCAGTGGGTGACGGGGAGAGATATTGAGAGACAAAAAGACAGTGGGTGACAGAGAGTCCTATTTCCTCAATGAGTACACAGATGAAGCCCTGACGTACGCTCTAGCTGCTCCCATTGCCATGGACATAAGATAAACCTAGAAGAGAAGGACCAGCTGCCGAGAATGGGGTAGTGTCCCTTATACACATAATTCCAACCATAATAATGCCACTTATACACACAGTGTCCACCATAATAGTGCCCCTTATACCCATAATGTCCACAGTAGTAGTGTCACTTATACACAATAACCACCTTAGTAGTGTCCCTTACACACATACACCGGATTACACAGCACTGCTGCAGCACACACACAGGGTTATAGGGGGGCATAGGTTACACTGCATAGGGTTACATACATAACTGGTGGCACACACTGCACAAGGGAAGCAATCTGGAGACTGGCAAGAGGGGGGCGATAATCCCCTCCATAACGCTTCAAGTCACCTGCCACTGGCAAATCATATAGAAAACAGCAGCCCTTCTCAATGGCAGCAACCCCCTTTCTCAGTCCACAGCAGATTGTGTTATGCTACTTGAGCTGGATTCGGAGGAGCACAGGTCGACTGTAGGAAGTTGGCTCACCACAGGTGCTGCTCACCCTTCTACCTGGAGCTGCAGTATAGAATTAGACTCCATGTCAGCAAGTTGTATCATGAGGTTGGCACAGTGAAGCAATTACGGTGCCTCTCTACGCCAGCCTTGGTTGCAGTCTTGTTCGCCGCGTGTGTGGGAGATGCCTCTGGCTGCCTGATTACTGTGGCCAGCAGTGATTGGGACACATTGGGGGCAGAGCTACAGGTGCCAGGAGACTGGGAGCGCTCTCTAATATACACAGCAAAAATTGATTACATTTAGAAAAAATCTCCTAAATGACCATGCCTTGGTGCCCCCCCCCCCCCCCCGAAAAAAGTAAATAAAGTAAAAATTGTGTGTGTGTGTGTGTGTGTGTGTGTGTGTGTGTGTGTGTATATATATATATATATATATATACTGTACACATATATGTGTTTAAAAATCTGTGTACAGTGTATGTGTGTGTGCACATAGAGAGAGAGAAACAGCCGGGATTGACACCTCACCTCATCTCAGAGGGATGATCAGTCACCCTGCTGGTCCAAGGCTGCCTTCTGGGAGCTGGCTGACACTTACTGTAGCTCCTGCTTCCTTCCGAGCACGGTGATGGCAGGGCAGGTCCTCACAGCGTTTGCGCCATAGCAGGGAAGCCAAGGCTACGGAAGCCTTTCATTGCACCAGCAAATATACAATTCCTGCCAGAGGCATTCGATCCGCCAGTGCCTGGGGAGGGGGCAGAGACTGTGGCTTCTTGCGGAAGGCTGCTGTAACAGGATTTTTTTCCTGTCTACAGCAACAGTTCTGCAGCTGCTGTGGGCCTTCAGGGAGCCTCCCGCTAGCTGTTACCACTAGTGTTTACCTGCTGCTTCCACGGCCGCGGCGATGGTGAGACTGCGCCTCCGTGGCATCACAAGTCCTGACATTGCTACGTTTGCGACGCAGCAAGGAGGCCAGGCAAGTAAAGCCTTATATTGTGCCACCACTGATATGCAATAGATGCCAGGCCGGCGGCAGCGTTGGATCCGCCAGTGCCGCGGGAGGGATTTAAAGGGGGTTGCGCCCTGGGGTTGGCGGAGGGACTCGGATGGCTTGTGGGAGGCTGCTGTAGTAAGAATTTTTTTTTTCTTGTTTACAGCAGCTGCTCTGCAGATCCTGTGGGCCTATTTTAATGGGAGGCCTGGAGCTGCAGCTCCATCCGCCCCATTATTAATCTGGCCCTGGTTTCAAGATGCACAATAAGGAGGCATTTTTAAGAAAAATGGGCTGCATGGTCGAGTCGCCAGAAGAAAGCTATTACTACGCAAATGCCACAAAGCTTCCCGCTTACAATACTCCAAACAGCACAGAGACAAGCCTCAAAACTTCTGGAACAAAGTCATTTGGAATGATGTGACCAAAATTGAACTTTTTGGCCACAACCATAATCGTTACATTTGGAGAGGAGTCAACAAGGCCTATGATGAAAGGTACACCATTCCTACTGTGAAACACGGAAGTGGATCGCTGATGTTTTTGGGATGTGTGAGCTACAAAGGCACTGGAAACTTGGTCAAAATTGATGGCAAGATGAATGCAGCATGTTATCAGAAAATACAGGAGGAAAAATTGCACTCATCAGCCCAGAAGCTGCGCATGGAACGTACTTGGATGTTCCAACATGACAATGATCCAAAACACAAGGCCAAGTGTTTGGAATACTGTCATGCCAATACTCTGTAGATGTTTGGGTTTTATTTTTAAACTCAACTTATCATTAACAATAGGAAAAACACTTGCTGATTTCTGAGTGTATGACAAATATCACAGAATACCTTCAGTCATTGACATTGCATTTCTTTTGTGCTTTTTTTGATGTGTTTGTGAAAACGCAGTTATGTGATGTAATTTGTGGTTTAAAGCTGCTTATACACATGATGTACTCGCCCATTGCCTGATGCCCAAGGACCAGTCTCTGTCCTGAACATAAAGAACAAGGTGCAATACTGTATGATGATAGCTGATAAAGATGCTTGAAAAATTTGAGCCCACGTTTACCAATTTGAGGGTTTCAAATATGTTTGTGACATTACATTCAAGGTTCACAGTTTAATTGTGCCGTTCCTATTAAAATTGTTGAAAAAAAAGTATTTTGATTATAGCTGTTTTATAGTATTTATTATTATTATTATTATTATTATTATTATTATTAGTAGTAGTAGTAGTAGTAGTAGTAGGAGGAGGAGGAGGAGGAGGATTTACTAATTCATAATAGTAAACATTTATGAAGTTCAACATTAATGTTTGAGCTTCTCTATTTACATTTAAAAGAATGCTAAACATTTGAATGCATCCATTTAAGTTTGAACATGTTAGAACCAGCTAGAACATGTTTTTAATTTTACCTGGACTTTCTTAGTCATTTGAAAATTTAGGAATGATCATAGAATTTTTTTTTACTTTAAATCCAATTTGAAGTTCTTGTATGAGAAACCGTTTTTACATTTTGATTATTTCTAGTTGCTTATGACAATTTCTAACAAGTCTTCAGATCTATAAAGATCTGATAGCTTGTGCTATGGTATATAGCATTGTGTATGTGATCATTGGTCAGAGCAGCTAGAACGCCAATTTGTAATCACTGAGATTCAAAATCCCTAATCCTAAATTGTATTACTTAAGGAAATATTAATCCTAAAATGTTTTTGAGTTTAAATGTGCCTAGTACAAGAACTCTGCACATTGTACTGCACATTGGGGGTAATTCCAAGTTGATCGCAGCAGGATTTTTTTTAGCAATTGGGCAAAACCATGTGCACTGCAGGGCAGGCAGATATAACATGTGCAGAGAGAGTAAGATTTGGGTGGGTTATTTTGTTTCTGTGCAGGGTAAATACTGGCTGCTTTATTTTTACACTGCAAATTAGATTGCAGATTGAACACACCACACCCAAATCTAACTCTCCCTGCACATGTTATATCTGCCTCCCCTGCAGTGCACATGGTTTTGCCCAATTACTAACAAAAATCCTGCTGCAATCAACTTGGAATTACCCCCAATGTACTGGTTATGAGCAAATATATGGAGTAGGGTCTATCATCTATTTGCCTGCTCTGTGTTATGTTTTTTACCTTTCTAGACCTGACCATGTCTTCCCATATGATGTCATTTAATCACCTGAATTAAAGTTGGTTGAAAAACAATGAATACATATTTACATTACTCAAATACAGGGGAAAAATAGATAATGTTAGATCTCTTTTAAACTGTACTGTACCAGACTGAACCAAAATTGCTGACTACAGTCACTAATACATTTTTCAAATATTATGAACACCAATGAATATAGATAAAATAGTCATCCATGAAAGTACAGAGGACCATGCAATATCATCATGTATATTTATAATGGTTCAGCAGATACATGAGTGAGTGCAGACATACAGTATTAGAGCCTTTAAATCAGTATTAAAGTTCCTTGGATAATTGTGATATGTTAACTCACTTATATTAAACAGTTAATAAGGTAAACAGTTTATTATATTAAGTTATACCAGAAATGTATGTGATGGAATTTTTTTTTTATCCTGTGGATTATAATAATAAAATTGTCTTTATGTATAACATTTGTGATTTCCTGTTTGGTCCTGTCTTGAAAGCCTTTATTTGTCTTTCAGTTGTACAATTTACAAAATACTATCTGTTTTATATATCACATTGTATCAGTGATAAATGGTATTGGGTTCATAATGGTGTGATAAGCATTTTTTAGGATTATGTATCATAACAATAAAAAATTGTGTATTTTCATTGCTAAATACTGAAATATGCATAACAATAAAATGCTTAAAAAAATGCGTCCAGTAATTTCCACAGTTTTGTATGGATTCATCGGCTGCTCTATACCTATTATAAAAAATAATATTCCCTACTTTGTTAAATATTTTAATATGATACTATTTGTGTTATGTTGAAGAGACGTTGTTATACAGAGAGCATGCAAATGCTTTCATTACAGTATGAAAGCATTTTACTCTTTAATAGCTTATAGAATGTTATGTTTCTTGTGCTTCTGCAGTAAAATGATGTCAATTCTAATGAATCATTCAGTTGCTGATTGATTATCTGAGTTTAAAGAATCAGTGTGACTGGGTATAGGTCAAGATATGGCCCTGTTGAAAGTTCTGATTGAGGTTTGCTGAAAATCCATTCCTCAAGTATTCATGTGAGGTATCTAATTCTTTTGCAGAGCATAGCATAAATTAACGTTTACAATGCTTCATTCAAATGACAACTAAATCTTTCATTCTTGAAATGGTAGAGAATAACTGCATTGTGAAGAAATAATTTTCTGTCTGTGAGTTTGTAGCATTTATCAAGATGACGTGTTGGTATATGGATAGTCTCTGGAAAGCTTACAGCATGAAAGAAGACATTAGTATCTAACTAAACTGCCTAAAAGAACACACAATACTACAAGGAGCCAAACCAGTGGTCATTATCTAATGATATATGACACATTAATATACCTACATGATAAACTATTGTTGCTATTAGTATTGTTATGAATAATGCATTTTACATATAAATATAGGGATATCAGGCGTGTCTAAGTTCCTGGCCTGTAGCCTTGTACTTTAAATTAGTCACAGAACTCCTTGGGCACTTTTAGTTGTTACTATCCGTATATTTCACAGCAGTGGATGCATTATTCCATATTTAACCACTCGACAATTTTAAAGTTATCTTGAACATGACTTTTTAGGTATATTAATGTATATATTAATATCCCATTCTTTACAGGTATGTGATACAGTATGTTATATAATAAGATTTTGGCCACAACATGACCTCATTGCAGTATTACGGTGATGGGATGGCTCTACAAACCTCTCTTGTCATTGTTTATCTGTGGTTCAGGTACCATTATACTGTTGGTATTCTGCAGTTTACCATCCCTAATGGTATTACACATCCAGCAGACACTGCGAATACCAACTGCACAATAATTGTAGGAGAGAAGTCAGTGCCCCCAACTGGCCTCTCTGCTGGCATTTTGAATTGGGTGTTGTGTATTTATTATTTACTGAAGCACCTCTTTCTTGGTGACATGTGGCTGGGATGTTTTAACAGTAAAAATTAGAGGGACAGTAGTCCCCAATGAGCCAACCAATCAGCACTATAAAAGCATACTGAAAGGTAAATTGAATTCTGACATAATTAACACTATTTTGTGTGTGTGTGTGTGTGTGTGTGTGTGTGTGTGTGTGTGTGTGTGTGTGTGTGTGTGCGTGCGTGTGTGTGTGTGTGTGATTGATGGCATGTTAGGAAATTTAGAAGGAATTGTATAAAATCTTCTAAAGAGTGGATAATTAGAGAAGTGGAGAAGTTGCCCGCGGTAACCAATCAGCTTATACAGTAGCCAGCATTTATCAAGTACATTCTATTAAATGGTAGGTGGAAGCTGATTGGTTGCAATGTGCAACATCTCCATTTGTCCACTACTCCACTCTGTAGACAGTTTGATAAATATCCCTCCAATGAGTCAGGGACTGATATAAATCACATATGTATTATATGTACAATGCAATGAAATAATATATAAATAAACAATACTAATATTATTTGCCCCGGGCAACGGGCAAGGATCAAAAGGCCAGTACTGACGGGAGATATGTGTGCTGAGCGACACAGACCACTCATCACACATCTCTCCCCTCGCTCAGCACAGCGTGTTGTGTGCTGAGCGAGGGGGAGGGAAGGGGGTCTGCTCACTTCACACAGCACTGAAGTGAGAGACCCACTAGATTGAGTCTGCATGCAGGCTCAATCTAGCACCAGCAATAGCGCATTGCTATCACTGGGGGGCATACACATGACAGATCCATGCTTAAAATCTAAGCAATAAATCAGAATGTTTAGATTTTAAACATGGATCTCTCTGTGTGTACCCCCTTTATACTTCTGTCCCCCATAATATCTCCCCTGCTTTTAAATACTTGTGCTTAAAATACACTTGCCACATTTGAAATTAATACAGTCCGACACAGTGGCAATGTTGGACACAGTGGAGCACTGTTTTTTGTCTGCACATAGGTCTGAGTCACACCACGTATGCAGCCTAATTTTGTTCATATAGAGTCATAGCACAATGATAGATGCACAATAGCAGAAATGTATTGGGCATTCCTGGATGGTGGCAGGGAGGTAGCAGGTGGTGGCTAAATAGACAAACGGAGATCATGTCTTATGGAAGCATCACTGGTGGTGTTGCTGATAGTGGTTGTGTTTATAGATGCAGAACTGCTCACAGACAGATAATCTGCACCTGCTACAGGGCTGGTTCAACCGATTTAATGTAAAAAATGCACCAAGTGGTATTTCAACATCTACAGTACATATGCTGAAAGTAGGGATTCCAGTTCTTGCACATTAGTATGCATGGATGCACACCAAGGAAGGACTTTGCATAAAGTCACAGATGAAACTGTGGCAAAAGACAGAGGCATGGCTATGGCTGCCTCCAACCGTGTATGTCTTAATTTTGTTTAATTACCTTTACATTTTCTTGATGCACCTCTGCATTCTTATGACACAACTAGCCAGACACTAGGAGTCACAGATTTAAATATTTTGTAAATAAAACCTGTTTTCTATATTTGATAAATTTATTTGTTTTTTTTAGATTGACAGATAACATTAAAAGAGCAAAAAAGCAAACAAACATGTATCTTAAACCATTAAAATGTAATCTTAGCACATTCCTGATATTTTCAATGACTGTGCCCTTTAAAGTAGAAATACCATGACATTTGATCTACTGTCATGGTGGAAGATCATGTGATAGAGAGAGAAAGAGAGATTGATAACACCAGGAAGAGACGAATTACATTGTCTTGTGCAGAATGTAAAAATTATGATAGATGAAATAATTAGCCTGTCTGACTTTTCAAAGAAAAAGGAATAGAGGAAAAATGTTACAAAGTAAAATAGGTCTATAGTTAAGAAAAACATTTAAGGACACATTTTGTGTCAACATTCTAATAATTTTTGTAAAAAAAAATACATTTAAAATATAGACCTATTATATTAAAAGGCTTACACATTCATGTCCCATCAGTCAAACTCAACAATGAATTATGAAACAGGCACCCACGGATTTTACTTTGACTTGATGGAAGGTGATTATCTAATAATAAATACAGTAATTGCTATTCAGCAGTTAGGGCAATCCATGCATATTTGTATGCAAATAAAAGGATGAAGACACCGTAGATGGATAGATAGTACCCACTGAACAAAAGCATAGCCATTTTGCTTGACTTTAGATCTCAACTGCACTTCATGAAATTAAATAAACTTTACTTATTCAAAATTATTTTAAATATATGTTATTTTTGCACTAAGTATATTAATTCATTAAATAATTAAAAATAAGGCTACTGCAAAACAATAATTTTAAGGTACAGTATATGCATTAAAGGTTTGACTTTGTATTCAAACGTTCTAAATATGCCATCTAAGTGAAGGTGTTAGCAGAAGACTGGCCATTCTCACATACAGCTTTCATTGGGGGTGAGTCAAATGTTTTTGTGAACCCAAATTAATGGGCGCCCGTCAGAGAAATTTAATTTTTAATCTGATTGGGTGGCCATTACTTTTTAATCACATAAAAAGCACAGTTTAAGCCTCGAAAATCAGATAAACCCAACTAAAATAGTCGGCACAATGCAAAAAGTCCCACTTGGGACACTTTTCACACATCTCTGCCTGCCACCTTTGGGGGCTGCGAGCAGAAATGTTTTGTGCTGATGGTGATGGCATCTCAACGGTAGAACAACTAAATTGCTGCCGTCGGGTGCCACCTAAAAACATAATTGAATTGCCCCCATAATCTTTTTTCACTTCACTCCTTTACCTTAGAGCACTTGCTATCTCATTATCTCTCATACATTTACCTTTTTTAGAATGTAAGCTCATATCAGCAGAAACCTCTATACCCTTTGTTTCAAATTGTTTATTACTTATTTTGTAGGTTGTTGAGGTTACCACTACACTATGTAAAAAAATATGGGGCAATATGGGACATATTCTAAATATAATTAAACAAAATGAGTCATTATAATTTGGGTCCCAATGTAATTATTCTAAAAATATAGTGAACAAATTATGCTGATTAATATATAAGGATGGAAATTATAATTAATTTAGGGGCCACTGTAATTATTAAAAAGATATAGCTGTGCCTATGTGTTTTGTAGGTGTCTGAGGGAATGCCCTAAAAGACAGGGAGGGGTGGTTGTAAGAAAAATGGGTCTCCTGGAGGAGAACTACATCAGCTTGTTGCATCCTGGAGAACTGAAAAGCCATGGTTCTGTGTAAGTCATGGTGGAATAATATGGAAGAATGCTAATACTTCTACTGTGAAAGTCAAGATGGATGCTGGGTAATAAAAAATATTATATGAGGCAGGGCACAAAAAAAAGGAAAACTAATGGAGGATTTTGTGGTGGGGGAGCCACAATGTAACTGAAGTGGGCTGAAGTTGAAAGACTCAATGGATAACGTATAATGTTAGCTATACCAGTATAGGAGAGGCCCAGTATGTGGAGGGGGAATGGGAGAGGGGCATACAACCGGCTGTGGAGTAACAAAAGTAGTAATAACGTTGGAGACATCAGGATAATAATATAGCAATAGGGTGCAAAGAGGGGTTTCTGGGATAACCTATTAAGTAATTTATGCGTAATCTCTAACGAAAAGCAGTAGTAACATCTATATCTATGAAAAGCAGTAGTAACATCTATATCTATGAAGATTACAAAACAGCATAAAACAGAAAAGAATTTAGATCTCCAAATCTCATTTCAATAGATAAATGATCAATATGGAATGATAAACTTTACTTAAGCAAATTCTATAACAAAAAAAATGTCGCAATTTGTATACTAGAAACAGTAAGTTAATATACTGCATTAGGCATATAAAGGGATAAAAGGAGTTGGGGAAGGAGAAAAATGTGGTAATAACTAAATAAATAAATAAAAACAGAAGGGGAAAGTGGGAGGAGGAGTGATTCATTCAACAATATTCAGTCCATATGCAGTATGTTAGAGATGGAAAATGAATCAGACCTTTCATGCCACTGACCAGTCTGACAAAGGAAGTCTTTGACCTGGTGCTCTGAAGCAATTCTGACTGAGTAGAAGTTGGCACATCCAATAATAGACCCAGCATCATGAGAACTTTGAAACCTTGTTAGGGGGTCTTTAAATTATTTCTACAAGATCTGTTTTCTATATATTTTACATGGACTCGCAAATGGTCAAGGTCTGAGCACAGATCAGAAATCTCTTGATCCATGACCTCCTGAAATCTGCAAAGTTCATCAGTTCTCTTTTCTAGAAGCATCAGTCCGAGAAGCATTCAAAGAAAACCAGCATTCCCCTTCACTTGGCATCACTCACATACTATATAACATATCTAGGTGTTAAAAAAAATTAGGGATTTGTTTAAGCTTTTTCACATGAATTTTGTTGCATTGCATTTCTCGGGCTACTCAATCTTAATGGCTGACATTTGAAACCACTCAACTGGCTGGCCAAATTCAGTAAAGATGAATACTCTTTCACTATGTCCTTTAAACACTACCAACACATGTACAAAATTCCTGATTTCACTCACTATACCTTTTGATTCAGTAGTTTATCTGATCATGCTAAATTCCTAGAATTAGAAAGAATTTCTTAACCTGACCAAAAGACTTAGGAGGTGTTCAACTGTAAGATATAAAGTGTTACCACCATGCAATTGTTTTTAATAGAATTCTCGAGCTCAAGATTCCAAATAATGGTTGCCACAGAGGGATTTTCTTTACAACCAACCCCCAAAACAGCACACTGGCAGCTTTGTGCCCCATGCCTTACATAACAACCAATTAATTGCCATATACACCTGTTCAAAGTTTCTAAGACACCTTCCATAAGAGTCCTCTAAGTTTGGCCTCCTTACCGCCTTTCTTGCTGAGTTTGCTATCAGATTATGTTCCCAGGGATTTTGTTACAGTATATTGTCTGCTTTTTGGATCATCAAGGTCTATCCTACATCAAGTTCCAGAAATCCATTCCAAATGGGACATACCTCATGTTTCATTTTGGAAGTACCAGCAGCTTAAACATTATCTGTTAATATCGAATAGATTGAACCTTGCTAGAAGGGAACTTACACTTTTTGAAAGGCTTTGCATGTATCACCAGCTGTCTGCTCATATGGTTTCTTTATTCTATACACTTCAATTGGACACCCGAATACAACCAATAGGATCTTGACAGATGGTGCTCACTGCACAAGTTATACCAGACACAAATAATAAGTCAATGACATATGTATAGAACACAGGAAAAGAGAAAAAGAGAAAATTAAGATTAATACATTTTCTTTACAATGTCAATCATCATGTGGTTACCATACATCAACCATCAAAACACCATAGTGAATAAGACATGGTCCCCCACCTAGTGGATCTCATTCACAAAGAAGAGAAAAATAAAAACAAGATAACTCACTTTTTTATATACAGAGAAGCATGTAAAAAAAAACAGAAAATATAAAATAGCATAATATTGTCAGTACAACCAAATGTTAATAGTCAATATATTACTTACCCTTTTTAGGACTAAAACAGTCTTAAGAAAAGTATAGATATCACTGTCTTCCAAGCCCAATATAAATTCCATTCAGAATGCAGGTCAGTAAAAAGGAGATATTGTAATGAAATGTCTTCTCTAGTAGTATATCAAGATCACAAGAGAATCAGGAGAATGAATCCTACACACTCACTTTATGTGGTGTTCTGAGTGCTGCATAGCCAAACAAAGGTCCCATTAAATTTCCTCTAGCTGTAATGAGGAAAGGTGTAGCAGGTCCAAATTTTGCCAGTCTCATACACCAATGCATCTCAATCTTGTTGGTCTGGTTTTTAGCCCACTTATGGATACCAGTTACCACATATAAAAATCCCTCCTCCACGACATTAGCAATGTCACTAGATCACACATTGGAAGCCCCCAAAACCCCCTACTTGCAAGGACCGGTTCTTAAGATTATATATATTTGATTAGATTTATTTTTTGTGTTCAGCCAGCACTAGTATATGTAGATATATATATATATATATATGTGCCAGTAGAGGAATGGGCGCACTTGGGTTGTTTTTCCACCCAATATTCAATGGGGAAAAACAGCAGTCTCCCTAAGATATTTACTCCTAATTCGTGAGCATAAAACCACATTTAACATGTTCCATGTAAAAATGTATTACAACATAAAAGCAATGATACAAAACGGTATAGTATCTCTTCTTGCAGATAACACCATATAGTACAGAGGACCAGTTGAAATAACTTTGATAGATTCCTCCTTCACCTTTGACAATTCGGAGATTTGATGTTTATGAACAAATAACCCTAGGGTTATTTGTTCATAAACATCAAATCTCCAAATTGTCAAAGGAGAAGGAGGAATCTATCAAAGTTATTTCAACTGGTCCTCTGTACTCTATGGTGTTATCTGCAAGAAGAGATACTATACCGTTTTGTATCATTGCTTTTATGTTGTAATAATTTTTTACATGGAACATGTTAAATGTGGTTTTATGCTCACGAATTAGGAGTAAATATCTTAGGGAGACTGCTGTTTTTCCCCATTGAATATTGGGTGGAAAAACAACCCAAGTGCGCCCATTCCTCTACTGGCACATATTTGTATTTTTATAGTCCCTCCTAACAAGGGACTTAGTGGAATTTGGCAGCCCAAACCCAATCCTTTCTCACTTTCTGTTTAATAGCGCAAAAGGGAGAGTATCTGTTTTGTCTATATATATATATATATATATATATATATATATAGTATGGTTGGTGTGGACCGGCACTCCCACAAATAGGATACAGCAGCTCCGGTGCCCTCTAATGAGCAGATGTTGTAGATCAAAATACAGGGTAATAAAGCGGCACTCAAAATCTTCAAAAAATGCAGTGTATTGAAAAAGTTACTCCATGCGTTCCCAAAGTTTCGGGGCCACAACGCCCCTTTGTCAAGGTGTAAAACAATGTGTAAAGTGAAAAACATACCTTTATAGAGAATGGAGAAGCCCCCCGTTTGTGTGTGCGGTAGATGCTGCCCGCTCGAGGAGTCCGGCTTCTTCCACTGACATTATCAACGAGCGGCCGCCCGGTGCCATGACAACCATATGCCCGTCGCGGCCGCTGTGATGCGCTGGTAAACAAATGGATAGTGCATCAAACATACAGTTACCCCATACCAACAAGTGTAGTATAACTGGGCTGTGTGACAATTACTTAGTATTAGCTGAAGCATGTAAAAAGCACTTAGATAAAAGAGATAAAGCGTATATTGGCTGGTAAATAATACCAACAGAGCAATGTGCCAGGGGTGCAGATAAACTGCCCATGCTAAGGCACTGGTAAAATGACTAAAACATGTTGGAAGATATATATTGCATGTTGCAGCGGTGCCAGTGTCACACTGCCAAGTATATACTAGAAAATAAAATAAGTGCTTTTTACATGCTTCAGCTAATACCAAGCAATTGTCACACAGCCCAGTTATACTACACTTGTAGCTAACATCTTCATGTTTAAAGAAAAAAAAAAAGAAGTCTTTTTTAAGGATCCGGAAATAGCACAACATATATTACTTTACACTCATTTCATCTATGACTTGTTCATCTTATGGACTAGATCTCAAGTTCTCTTTGAAACACTGATGTTGACAGCCAATTCACGTGATTCACCTATTAAATTCACCTACCAAACAAGTGAATCTTCTGTGAATTATTTAGATGTTCAAGTTACCATCTCCGAAGGCAAAATCCATACCGGTCTCTATACCAAACCTACGGATCAAAACACGCTATTGCGGGCTAACAGCCATCACCCCAGAAATCTCATCATAGGCCTACCTAGGTCACAGATGATAAGAGTAGCCAGAATAACCAGTGACCGTTCAAGTTTGGCAGCACAAAACTCTGCTAGCACAAAAGCTTGTCTAACTCGGGGTCTGCATGATAAATTTTTTAGATACTGTATTTTTTATGATACTGTATTTATACTGTTCTTTTTCTTACATCTTTGTTATTGCTATTAAATGCTATTGTACTGTGGTTGTCCTCTTTCTCTTCAGTCCTACCCCTCTTGCTACTTTTATTTTCTAGTATATACTTGGCAGTGTGACACGGGCACCGCTGCAGCATGCAATATATATCTTCCAACATGTTTTAGTCATCTTACCAGTGCCTTAGCATGGGCAGTTTATCTGCACCCCTGGCATATTGCTTTGTTGGTATTATTTACCAGCCAATATATGCGTTATCTCTTTTATCTAAGTGCTTTTTACATGCTTCAGCTAATACTAAGTAATTGTCACACAGCCCAGTTATACTACACTTGTTGGTATGGGGTAACTGTATGTTTGATGCACTATCCATTTGTTTACCAGTGCATCACAGCGGCCGCGACGGGCATATGGTTGTCATGGCGCCGGGCGGCCGCTCGTTGATGACGTCAGCGGAAGACGCCGGACTCCTCGAGTAGGCAGCGTCTACCACGCACATGAACGGGGCTTCTCCATTCTCTATAAAGGTATGTTTTTCACTTTTCACATTGTTTTACACCTTGACAAAGGGGCGTTGTGGCCCCGAAACGTTGGGAACACATGAAGTAACTTTTTCAATACAATGCATTTTTTGAAGTCTTTGAGTGCCGCTTTATTACCCTGTATTTTGATCTATCTATCTATCTATCTATCTATCTATCTATCTATCTATCTATCTATATATACATACACAAACACATCACACACACACACACACACACACACACACACACACACACACACACACACACACATCGACCAGGTGTGCACTCTCCCTCCTGTAGCAACTTGCTCACTGAGGTAAATACATACAGGCAAAGTGTGGCACTCAGTGGTCTCTCAATAAATCATATCACATCCAGCACAGCTAAAGCTGCCACACTTCGTCTGTATATATGTATATGGCTGAACACAAAAATCTAATGCTGGATGGTTAGTAAAATATTATTGTATCATTTTATTACAGCAAAAGATAAAATATATCATATATTGAGAATTCTCATTTATCACAATAAACTAACAATTATATTTAAAAAACAAAACTCCACAGAGCCACTTCTCACACTCCTATATTTACTAGACTAGGACCTTGTCCAAGGTAGAATAATATTCAGTTGGCTGCAGAAAATTACCAGATTGTAAAAGAAATCCCCAGAAGTCTATGAGCACTCAGTCCTTATTTAGGTTGTGTTTAATATTAGACTATTTTATGTCAATACTGGAGTTTACTGGGACCTGGTTTTCTTGGTTCCAGTATAGAGATTACATGTCTGCCATATCTCCACCAGCAGTAAGGCCCTTAGCTCTGTAGGATATCCTGATACCTGATATCTTGGAATAATTCTTGACTCCTCCTTCAAACCACACATTCAGTACCTTTTTTTCAGTCCTGCCATTTCAAATATATCTCCAGGACTAGACCATTTCTTACCCTGGAGGCAACTAAGATCCTCATCCCATCACTGGTCATTTCCAGACAGGACTACTGTAACCTACTCTTGTCTAACCTCCCTGTCTCCCACATCTCTCCACTCCAATCTGTCCTCAGTGCTGCTGCCTGAGTCATCTTACTCTCAAAAAGCACTATGTCTGCCCTTCACCTTTAGACTGTAAGTTCACATTAGCAAGGTTCTATGTGCTTTTCCTTCCCTTACTTATACTATAATCTCCTCCCCACTGCCCTGATAACACCGAACCCTTGAGTTTTCCTGCACTGATGCTCATTTGGGTATCATGTCTACTGCTGCAGCAATGCTTATAAACCTTGTTGATATCTTGTAATATTCTGTACTGTAAATCCTAATTTAGCTATTTTTGTTAATACTTTTTCTGTATATGTACCTTGTAAAGCACTCTAGACCATTTGCGGTGCAATATAAATAATTGATAATAATAATAATAATAATAATAACAACAACAGGCACAATTAAGATAATTCTTACAAATTTGCACAATTTGTCAGTTTTTCCTAATGTGTTCGGGGTGCTGGCCCTCTGGGATGGTGTGGACAGGTTGCTTGAGGGTGGTACACTATAACATTTAATTTAGCACTTTATTTTTAGCACTCTGAATAATTATTTTCTTCTAATACTATACTTTTTCTATTATTTTTTCCATCTTTTAACACCTTTCATCTGTGTAACACTTTCTTAATACATAACTTTTTGCTTATTGCTTATTAACACTTACTAACACCATAGATTTTCACTGGTATGCTGCCCTGGAGTTACTGGTTCTCCCCATTTGTTGGGGGATCCCACACCCTGGATTCATACTTAGTGTTATGGACCCACCAGAAATGAGGTAATCTAAATGGTGGTTGGTGGGCTAGTTTTTTTTTGCCAAAAAGTACAGATGAAGCCACACTCATCCAGTGCGGCACCATTGCAGGCATGCACTCCCTGTGTAATTAGGCAATCCATCCACCTAAGCCTGCCAGGAGTGCACAAAGATGCTCTCCCATTCTAGTGAATGGGGTGCGTCTTTATCACGGAAGCGCATGCTCACCCAGATGAAAACTCTCTAGGTGCTAGTCAGACGCAGGCGCTCCCAGGCACAGATGGAACCACGACTAGCATGGCTCCATCTGTATACCAAGAAGCTTAAATTTGCAATATGTTAGATTGCATAGTTTATTGTATTTATTCTGACTAGCAGTTCTTTGTATTGTGGAGTGTGCATCAGCACTACATTCAATTTCTTTTACTTGTCTGTGTAAAATCTGAAAAAAATAATTTCAATCTATTGAACTGGCTTAGAGGTATTGCATTTAATTATGTATTGTGGTGCTCACTATTTTTTCAGTATTTGAATTAAAATCCAAAACTGTTGAAAGATAACTGAGAAAATTATAGAATAAGATGAAACATGTTTTTTTTGACAGTAACTGTAGATTTTTAGATATATTAATTACATCAGACAAAATGCCTGAAAGTGATATATTTACACAAAATTAGAAGCCTGCACAAACATCAGCACCAAATCTCTGCTGGGGTGCTCCTTTGCACAATGATGAGTACCTGATGAAAAAGAGTACATCTATGAAGTGGAAATAAAGAAAAGATTTGATTTCTACATGCAATTATCTCCTATCTTCTATGTGAGTGGGACCAAGAAATAAAAAACCCAATTGTTTATCAACAGGATTGCACTATACTTTTTGTGTTTCTTTTGTTTTAGTGTTGTTCATTTAAAAACTGACAACCTATTTGGAGTACATTTGAGATCGTGTACATCATTATTGTGTAAGCAATTTGTTACCTCTGGATGTGTAAAGTAGCGCCACTTGGGATCACTACATTGTATTTAAATCATCAGGAACCGTGATGGGTTCTAACATTGCTTACATTTCTGACAATATTTATATGCATTCTTTCCAAAGTATGGTAATAAAATTCTGAATTTTTAACGTTTTATTGATGACATCTTCATGATTTGGTTGGATACGGAATTAAGTTTTTGTGCTTTGAAGGATGAACTGAATATATTACCTTCTACATGCAAGTGTTGAATGTGTACATTGTTATTGTATATAAGAAGGGTTTATGATTAGCTACTACATTTTTCAGGAAGAAAACAAACCTTATTGCTGGCCTCAAGCTACCATCCTCATCACTAGAAATCCAGTCTCCCTATCTCCCAATTTCAATGTGTTTTAAGGAATAATTCTGAACCAGAACTGGCTAAAGTCCAATTAAAAGAAATGTCATCTCATTTTATTTAATGTGGATAATCTTATAAGGTTATTAAATATTTTCTGTGGAAGCAACCAAAATGTTTAATCAGACTAAAACTGACAGAGAGCTTTGGAAAGATGTGAAAATACATGAATATGTTTTCTTCACCAGTAAATTTGACACATATTTCCATTGTTGTCAAATATACCATATACAAAATCTGTTATATTGCTACCACCTAAGGCTAAAAAGCTGTAGGTATCTTTACAAAAGGGGCTAACCTGAAGCAATTGTTGTTAGGAACAACTTTATGTAAAACTCCCAACAAATCTGTGACCGACTCTAACTAGCTACGTCTAACCTTCAGGTGGTGGTGACTAGGGCTAACCCCTAAGTATCTTACCCTAACTCCCCTAGTACCAAACTCTAACCCCCCCTTCACTGGGCTCTAACCCAGACCCCAAAACTCACTTTTGGGATGTTAGCATCTGGTTATCTAGTGCTGGTGTCCTGACATCACAACAGCTGGTATGCTAAATGCATAACAATTGTACAATGTGTCACAGTATGAATGCAGGGAGTACTTAGAGGAGGAAATAGAGAGCTGTCACTCAACAAAAATGAGTCCAAATGGATTTTTAATTGTATACTGTATCTCCAAAGGGACTGAATGAACAGATTATTTTTAATTTCCCTAAGGCTGGGACATTTTAACCTCACTTAGTCTGAATTCAATGCACTCAACTCTCTAAGTCATAGAGAAGACATTATCATATGAGCAGCCAATAAGGGTGGATAAATTGTTCAAAATCTTAATGATTACAAGGTTATGATCAACCACCAATTATCTGATTCCTCTACGTATTTCAAACTTTCCACAGATCCAACAAGTCTTTTCAAAAAGGAGCTTGATTAATTTTTTACAGGATTCCTTTACTAATGGGACTATCTCAAAATACTTGCTGGGATTACTCACTGCTAAATGTCCAATTAAACCTCTGCTTTACACCTTACCCAAGGTGCGCAAAGACATGGTGCAGCCCCCTTGCAGGTCCATCATCTTGGCCGGGGGTCTATTTTTCAGCCTGTATCTATCTTTCTAGATATGTACCTCCAGCCCTGTATCCAACATGCTCAATTTGTCCTTAAATACACAACTGATTTATTGTTACAAATAGGTAACATTAGGGAAATTCCAACAGATTGCATCATGGCTTTCATAGATGGAAATTCCCTATATACCTGTATCCCGCATAGGGATGGAATTAATGCAGTCAGACAGCTGATTACTGATAATTGTTGGTATACAGGACCTGATGTGAATTTTTTTTTTGCAGGTTGTTTGAGATGGTACTGTGTAAAAATAATTTCTATTATGATGGCAGGCACTACCTGCAACTCTCCGGCTATGCTATGGGAGCTTTTGTGGCCCCCTCATATGCAAACACATATATGATAGCCGTAGAGAGGGAACTCTTCTTTGCTAACCAGGCCATCACTGAAAAAATTATACAGTATATTACTCACAATATTTAGATGACATGTTGCTTTTGTGGAGTGGTGATGCAGTTTCATTACAGAGTGTTATTTACAAAATGCTTCTCCCTGTCCAGTCAAACTGACATACAAAATTGATAGTTTTTCTATTGACTTTTGGATGTCAGAATGTAAAAAAGCCCTGATAGCCTTAAAACCTCTTTGCATGTAAAGCCCACAGACCGCAATATGCTAATTTGCCCTACCAGTCATCATACTAGCTCGGTTCACAGAGGTTTACCATTTTCCGAGTTACTGTGAGTATGGCAAAATTGCAGTGATCACTCTGATGCCATTTTGCATATTGATAAGATGATCGAAAAATTTGTAGCCAGAGAGTATGACAGACCTTGCAGACAATTAAATCTACAGTCTTATCTATACCAAGATCTAGCACCTTGTAAACAAAAGATCAAAAATCTATGTCCAACAAAATGATTTGGCCCAGTAGCTTTAACACGGCTAGCCATAGGTTCAGAAAAGCGATTAAATCCTATTGGCCCATAGTATCTTCTTACAAGGATCTCCCTACATTACAGCAAAAATGTATTATGTTTTGCCACTATAGAGGTTGCAATATTAGAGATTATGTGGTACAGAATGATATAACCAACATGGGTAAATCCCCTGCTCACACGTTTTTGGGTACACCTAAACTTGGCTGCTTTAAATGCGTGGTTTGTGTCACCCGTGATTATATGTTAACAGGCTCATCTATTAAACATCCTTACTCTGGAAAAACGTTTACAATTTTGCATCATCTCACATGTACATCCAAATATGTGGTATATGCCCTTGTCTGCCCATGTGGTAAATACTATATTTGGAAGATGGAGTGTGCATTTAAAGTTAGGATGAGCCAACACAGGTATTGTATTCTATCTGTGAGGCTATTCATTCTGGCCTACATCACTTAAATGTATGATCACTGATAAAGTCCTCCCACTGACACGAGGAGGGAATCAATCTAAGATGCTTTTATAACATGAGGCTAGGTGGATATTCCTGCTTGACACCTTTAATCCCTGTGGTTTGAATGAAAATAGTGGTTTTAGGACCTGATTCAGATTCAAACGCAAAAGTGCTGAAATCGCTATTTGCCAATTTCAGTATTTCTGCCCCTGCACGCATTCAGCTGCACGCATGTGCAAGGTCCTGAACTGCGATCGCAATCTAAGACCTGAAAGGGGGCAGGAATGGGGTGTCGATGCTTCATTTAAGGGGTGTGGTTCAGACAACGCAGGCTTGTCCAGACCATTTGCAGAGCGGGCCGCAGCGGCTGAATGATGACACAAGCAAAACACACTGCGACCCGAAACATGGCGTGTAGCCGTCTGCCTTTGCAGCTAGGCTGTGTGAGTAGAGGGCTACCCCTAAACATCCGATAACATCACCGCCGTGTGATGCTTTTGCATGTGTGCGGGGAGGGGGGGGGGGGGTAAGGGGCAGGACCGGGCATGCAGTGTGGCATAGCCCTGTACTAGTCGAGATTAGCCATTGGCTATACTTGCTCATGTGTGTCTTATTGCATGCACTTTGAATATGTTTAGAGTTTACATGTTCTTTCCAGCATATCAATTGTATGTGAAATCAGCTGTAGTTATATTTATTTTACCTACACTTTTGTAGTTTTTTTGTGTGTAACCTGCACTTTAACGTTTCTCTTTACTTATCTTTCTTACATACTGTATATGTGTATGCTGGTCAATATATGCCTCCCACTAGAATGTATTTAGATGCTGCTTATTTTTATCTGCTGTTGCAATTAAGGCTTATATGTATCATGTGTCATGTTTATTTGCTATGCTTATTACTGCTGCCTTTGTTATCAGCTTTGTTTATTTGGTTGTTATGGATGGTTACGGGGAGCACTGGGATTATCTAAAATGAATACCATGATTGCTTAGTTCTAGGTAACAATTCATGGCACTACATTTACCAGCAAGTTGTATTGCATCTGCTGATTATCTCAAATGAATACCATGATTGCTTCATTCTAGATACATTGAAAAAGAGTATTGTATTTGGTTTTTTCCCCCTTTGCAAATATTCAATTGTCTGCCTTGTTGGTATGTAATGCTTGTTTGTCTAAGCTGATTTATTGCCTTAGCTTTAAAGTGGGAATGTATTGGAAGGAGTTTGCAATCATTGCATTCACATGGCAAATTTTCATATTTAAAGTCTATTATAAGGCTGGTAGCCGTCGGCTGGTAGTGCTTCCATAGAAGTGCTGACATAAAAGTGTTATTATAAAATGAGCATTATACCTGCGTTAAATCAAAGGTAAACAGACCAACACTATGGACTGCCTCAATGCCTAGAAAGTATGAAATTCATCTTATGCATATTATCTGTCTTTTTAAACTATGAAAAGACATCCCCAATCTGCTCACTACAGTTCTCTCTTATGCAAACTCATGTATGTTTTTTTATGTAATGATTTGCTTGTAATTGGCATTGCATGTGTGGGGAAGTTGCTCAGTGAAACATGGTTTATTATTGCATGCTGTCTGGTGTTTACCTCCTTTGATCATTTGGCCATTTGTGGTCAGGCATACTATATCACATTTAGTGAGGTGTAGTTGTGGTGTAAAGCACAAAGTGTGATTCCTGATTAGTTAAAAAAACAAAAAACAAATACCAAACACTGAACAACATCACCAAACAGGTAATTTCAACTTTAAACTTGTCATTTATTTTGTACTGTCTGGACATGGCTACTAATAACAGATGCACAAACAAAATTCTTAAAGCTATGTGTGCAAATGCGAGGAGCTTAGGAAACAAAATTCCAGAGCTATTTGCGATAATGACAAGGGATAAACTGGATATTGTGGCAATTACAGAGTCATAATGCAATGAGAATCATGACTGGGACCTAGCTATACCAGGATAAAATTTATTTAGGAAGGATAGAATGGGAATAATAGGAGGAGGGGTAGCAATGTATGTTAAAAAAGCATAAATGCTACTAAAATATTGAATTCAAAACTGAGGCACTTTAGGTCACCTTAGAAACTGGGGCAAAGGACATTTTTCGCATTGGGGTGATCTATAGACCTCCAAGCCAGGGGCAGGATTTTGACAGGAACCTATTGTTGGACACCACTAAAATGGCTTTAAAGGGAGAAGTCATAATCATGGGAGACTTTAATTTACCTGATGTCAACTGGAAAGGGTCTTTTGCGAGTTCAGCTACAAATGGCAAAATTCTAAATTCCTTACAGGGAGCATCTCAAAAGCAATTGGTGAGGGAGCCCACTCGCAAAGACTCAATATTAGATTTAATTCTTACAAATGGTGACAGGATATCCAACATAGATGTGGGTGAGCACCTGGGATCCAGTGATCATTAAGCAGTATGGTTTAGTATAAAGACAGGATCCAACTCCTTTCACACAAAAACAAAGGTGTTGGATATTAGAAATGTTGACTTTGCAAAAATGTGGAGATGTTTAAGTGATTCATTGGTGGACTGGAGAAACTTGGAAGGAGTGCAGGAAAGGTGGGAAAAAATGAAAAGTGCAATACTAAGGGCAACAGACCTTTGTATCAAAGGGTTTAGGAAAATCACCAGGAAAAGGAAGCCAGTGTGGTTCACAAAAGAAGTATCAACTAGTGTGAAAGCAAAAAAAATGTTTTTTTAGGAAATACAAACAGACTGAAAATAATAACGACAAAAAGATATATCTTGACAGACAGAAGGATGCTAACAGGGCAGCTTCTAGACCTTGTGGCGCCCAGGGCAAAAGTTTTCTGTGGTGACCCCTCCCATGGTAAAATAAAGTTGGTGCGTACCAGAGGCGTGCGTTCAAAAATAGGGGTGTGGTTCTTCATATGGAAGGGGCATGGCCACAGATATCCCCCAGTACTTGTGCCCCCTGTAGCTGTGCTCCCAGTCGATGTGCCCCCCAGCAGCTGTGTCCCCTGTAGCTGTGCCCCCAGTTGATTTGCCCTCAGTAGCTGATTCCCCTGTAGCAGTGCCCCCTGTAGTAGTGTCCCAGTATGTGCCCACTGTAGTTGTTCCCCTAGTAGTTGTGCCCCCTGTAGATTTTCCCCCAGTAGCAGTGCCCCCAGTAGCAGTGCCATCTGTAGCAGTGTCCCCTGTAGTAGTGCCCCCAGAAGCTGTACCACGATAGCAGTGACCCCAGTATGTGGCCTCTGTAGTTGTGCCCGCTGTAGTAGCGCCGCTTGCAAACAAGAAAAGCAAACAAAAAAACAATACTTACTAGCTCCGCTCCTGCTTCCGGACCACTGCCGCTGTTGCTGTCTCTGGCTATGAGAGAGATGTCATGACGTCTCTCCCATAGCAGCGCCGCACTGACACTAGGGGTCAATTATGACCTCTAGCGCCAGTCAGCAATGCTGGCTGCAGTGGTGGGCACCCACACAGCTCATGGCGCCTGCTGCAGCTGGATTAGAGGGGGTCAGTACTAGTTGCTCTTGCTACAGCAGCGGTGGCACCCTCGGGGAGTGGCGCCCTGGGCAAAAAACCTGCTTGCCCATGGCAAGAGCTGCTACTGGATGATAAGAAAGTGATCAGATGTGCAAAGCCAGAAGCTGAGGAGAAAATGGCCTAGTCAGTAGATAAAGGGGGCAAAACTTTTTCTAAGTATATAAATGAAAGGAGAAAATAAAATGGAGGAATAATAAGACTTAAGACAGAGATTGAGAATTTGGAGGAGGGAGACAAGGCAATAGCAGATCACCTAAATCATTATTTTTGCTCAGTATTTACTACAGAAGGAAAAGGGAAGGGACCACAGTTAAGTTGTAAGGACATTCATAAAAACAAGGTAGCTGAAACTACATTTACAGAGGAGAAGGTCCTAACAGAACTTTCAAAACTAAAAGTGGATAAATCAATGGGGCCAGATGTGATACACCCAAGGATACTAAAAGAGCTAAAAGATGTGCTGGTGGCACCATTAAGAGAATTATTTAACCAGTCACTAAATACAGGTGCCATTCCAGAGGACTGGAAAAGAGCAAATGAACTATTAAAAGAAAGAGTTGTGGAATATCTTACATCAAACAACTTACAGGATCCAAAACAGCATGGATTTACTGGTGGGAGATCATGCCAAACAAATCTTATTGACTTTTTTGACTCTGTGATGAAAATAATAGATCAAGGGGGAACTGTAGATGTAGCATATTTAGAATTTAGCAAGGCATTTGACACTGTTAAATAAACTTGAAAGCATGGGGGTGGATTATAAAACACTTAAAAGGAAAAGAACCTGGTTGCAGTATAGGAAACAGTTGTAGTAAATGCAGCGCAATCTATGGAGGGAAATGTTACCAGTGGAGTACCCCAGGGATCTGTACTTGGACCAGTTCTCTCTAATATCTTTGTTAATGACATTGCAAATGGTATTGAAGGGAAAGTATGCCCTTTTGCAGATGACACAAAGATTTGCAACAGGGTAGACACATCGGGAGGGGTAAAACAAATGATTGATGACCTAGCTAGGCTTGAGAAATGGTCAAGAATGTGGCAACTACAGTTTAATTCTAAAAAATGCAAAATCATGCACTTGGGTCTCAAAAACCCAAAGGCTAAATATAGTATCAAGGGTACTATAATGGAAACTACTGAAGAGGAAAGGGATTTAGGAGTCACTATTTCAACTGACTTAAAGGAAGGAAAGCAATGCAACAAAGAAATGAGAAAGGCAAGTCAGATGCTTGGTTGCATAGGGAAAGGAATCAGTAGCAGGAAAAAAGAAGTAATAATGTCACTGTATAGGTCATTGGTACAGCCTCATCTGGAATACTATGTCCAGTTCTGGAGACCATATCTCCAGAAGGCTATAAATACATTAGAGAGTGTACGAAGAAGGGCAACTAAAATGGTGCATGGCCTACATCACAAAACTTACCCAGAAAGGCTAAAAGATCTTAACATGTATAGTTTGGAGGAGAGAAGGGAAAGGGGGGACATGATGGAAACTTTCAAATGTACCAAGGGTTTTAACAAAGTTCAGGGGGGAAACATTCTTCAAAGGAAAGGAGAATTAGAACTTGAGGACATACTGTACACTGAAACTGGAAGGAGGCAGGTTCAGGGGAAATTTAAGGAAAAATTACTTCACAGAAAGGGTAGTGGACAAGTGGAATAGCCTCCCATCAAAGGTGGTTGAGGCTAAGACTGTAGAGCAATATAAACATGCTTGGGATAGGCATATGAATATCCTTACAAAGAATTAGGGTTCAAAAAGGGTTGAGATTACCTAAAGGATAAAAAGAGGGGCAACCTTGATGGGCCAAGTGGTTCTTATCTGCCAACAAATTCTATGTTTCCATGTTTCTATGTTTCTCTGGGATACGTCCTATATTGATGACATCATCTGCTTGCGCTGACCTACTGGCTCTCCTGTCCCACTTCGGGAAGCAGCGCGTGTCACTGAGGGTTTTCACCTTTATAAGGTAAGATTTGTCTTTATCTCATTTGACCGGATGAAAGTGCCACTATTAAACAGGCACTGAAACGTTGCTGTATCTATGCACACGTAGAGCTTCTTATTAAGTCGTCTGGAGTGCAGCACATCCAAATGCTATACATATATAGTTATATGAGTTATATTGATCACTCTGTCAAGCAGTGTTGTGATGATTCGTCTTGATTTGGCTTTAATACATAAGTTGCTGCCTGTTATTTACACTAGTTGCTTGGATACGGTTCCTTCCGCGTCACTTCCTGCCTCTGTTTAGTGCAGGATGTGAGACTACTGTGGCTGGTGTGATGATATGCTTTCGATTTTGGCGCCTCTGAACAGATGTTATGTTACAGGTGAGATGAATCTGGTGATCGCTGTGGGTATATAGTTAGCAAGTGCATGCATGGCAGGTTAATCCTTGACAAAGGCGCAATGGAGGAGGCGAAACAGCTGTCGGATTCACTGCCACTATATTAGCATGAGGATGCCTTTGTGACCACCCTGGCATGATGAGATTCAGTTTTTAAATATAATCCTCTGCTTTAAGCTTTCTTGTATGGATTTTTTTTGCACTTTAATGAACTTTATGATGTGTTAACTATAAACACATTTTTTGCAGTAAACAGGATGTGTTGGCTCCTTTGTTTTAAATATATACTGCTTTTTGTGCCTTGCACTCCTTCATATTGACTGTTAATGTGTGCAGCTGGTCTTTTTTAGCAACACACACACACACACACACACACACACACACACATATATATATATACTGCAGAATAGCCGTCAGTCAGAGTAACGGAAATGCAAAAGAAGTGTATGTTCATCAAATTTTTCAGGGCTTCAGGACCACACACATGACAATAAAGAGAGAGTAGACACTTACCCCATACATATGCCCCACATTAAGCAACATGTTCCTGCTAACCGATTGGCTCTGGGTCACCTCCCACTGGAACAGTTAACTAAAGCAATTCTGCATTCATGGCTGCTGTGGCTATAGGAAGGGCTGGAATGCATTTCATCAGCCGGCTTTCTGCATTCCACCAGTGGTGAAACATAAAACTGTACCCAGGATGCAACCTGCAGAAGCCTGAAGGAACAAAATAACATTTAAAAAGCCCACAGCATACTAAATGGATAAAAAGCACACAAGGAAAGTATATACAATCAAAGTACTATATAATATCATATAAATTGTTTATGGCTGAATAGATAGAAAAAGAGAATAAAAAATGAAACCTACACATTATAATAATAATAATAATAATAATAATAATAATAATAATAATATTATTATTATTATTAATAATAATAATAATTATTATTATTATTATTATTATTATTATTATTATTATTTTTACTACTATTATTATTATTATTGTTTATTTATATGGCATCAAAAGGGCACCTGAGAAAGTATATAAACAAATTAGCAAAACAGGAAAACAATTACTTACAGAACAAGACAATGTAGGACAAATACATGGTGTATTAACATTGCTGCATCAGGGAACAAGACACTAATAATCATCATCAGGGTGACAGGAACTGAGGGTTAGGTGCCATTGGAGTAGAAGATATTTAATAAAATTGTATTTAATAAAAAAAGGGAAAAGCACATGAGGGCAGAGGGCTCTACTTGTGAGAGCTTACATTCTGAAAGGGAGAGGAAGACAGGAGTGATACAGATTGGACATGTAGCAGAGGGTAAGGCTGAGTGATGACTGGGTTTGATGAAGAAGTTGTTCTTGCGAGCCCATTTAAAGTTTTGTAAAGAGGTGTAGAGTCTGATAGGGAGAGATAGAGTATTCCAGACTTAGGGAGCACCATGGCCAAAATCTTGGAGGCAGGAATGGGAAGAAGGTGGCATTAATTTTGTGAGCATGAGAAGCTTGAATTGGATTTGGAAGGGAATATAGTGTAAGGTTTGTAAGAGAGGGGAAGTGGACATAGTATACTTGGAGAGGAAGATGAGTCAGGCAGCAGCAATGAGGATAGATTGGAGTGGAGAGAGGCATTTGTCAGGGAGGCCAGATTAGAGGAGATTATAGTAGTCCAAACTGGCGATAACCAGTGAGTGGATGAGGTTCTTAGTAGCATCCAGGGGGAGAAAGGGTCTGATCCTGGAAATATTTTTGAGATGGAAATGGCAGGACTGCAAGAGGTACTGAATGTGTGTTCTGAAGGAGAGAATGAAATCAAGGATAACTCCAAGACAGCATACTTTAAGGCAAGAGGAGATTGTTTAAGAAAGCACCAGGATATCCAAGAAGAGATAGCAGGGAAACATCTGGCAATATGACTGAGGGGAGAGGGGGAGATGTTAGGGAAGGAAAGATAAATGGAGATGATATTGTAAGTCAAAAGAGCTAATGAGCTCACCTAAAGAGTATGTATAGAGTGACAAAAGGAGAGGTGAAAAATTTTTTTGGCGGACACCTGCTATTAGGGGAAGTGCAGGAAAGGAGAAAGAGAATGATCAATCAGAGAGGTATGAAGAAAGCCAGAAGAGGGCAGTATCATGCAGAACAATGGAGTGAAGGATTAGCAGGAAGAGAGTGCTTTATACAGTGTCAAAATCAACAGAGAGGTCAAGTAGAATAAGCAGAAAGTAGTGTCCCTTGCATTTGGCTGTATGTAGGTCATTGCAGACTCTCAGGACTGCAGTTTCAGTAGAGTGAAGAGGATGGAAGCCAGACTGAAATGGGTTAAGCAGGGAGTAGGAGGAAAGAAGGGCATTAAGGCAGCTATAGATAATACACTCAAGGAGTTTAGAGGCAAAGAGAGGAAAGAGATGAGTTGGTAGTTGGAGCAAAGGGTAGAATTGTTAAGAATAGGGGAGGCAAGGGCATGCTTGAAGAAAAAGGGGACAGAGCTTGATGAGAGGGAGATATTGAGGAGGTGGGCAAGATGGGAACAGGCAGAAGAAAAGAGGAAGTGGAGGAGGTGGGAGGTTATAGGGTAAAGTGGGGAGGTGGTTGGGGGAGGACCAGATGAGAGTCATTACATAATCTCCAGTTACAGGGGAAAAATAAGTCAGATTTGGTAAGATGGATAGGGAGGGGTGGACAGGAGTTTGGGGGTCAGTTTTCTGAGGGTCTGTTGGGATATTTTTTCCTGATGTATGGAGTCAATTTTGGATGTGAAGAAGGTGGCAAAGTCAATGGCAGAGAGTAAAGAAGGCAGTCAAGGTGTTGGTGGGCAGAGGAGGGAATTGACAGTGGCAAAGTGATGCCGGGGGTTTGAATATTGGGAGGAGATTAGGTTATTGAAGTATGACTGTGTAGAGACAGAAAGAGCAGTACTGTAGGATGAGAACATAAATTTGAACTGGAGGAAGGCAACTTTAGAGCGTGATTTCCTCCACTGATGCTCGGTGGTACGTGAACATTTTTGCAGATATCTGTCGAATTTGGAATGCCTGGGTAAAACTGTTGATCTTTGAGGTTGAATAGTGGTTGCTTGAACAACAGAGTCAAGAGCAAAAGTAAGTGAGGCATTATATAGGGAAGTGGTTTTTTCAGGACAGAAGAGAGAGAGAAAAGGAGAGAGGAATGAATCAAGTAGGGATAATAGGGAAACTGTTTCAATGGCATCAATGTTACACTTAGTGATGGTAGCCTTAGAAGGTAAAATGGAGAAGCAGAGAGGGATAAGTTAAAAGATAGCAGGTGATGTTAGGAGAGGGGGAATGGGGAGATGGAATAATCAGAAATATCACAATGGTGAATGAAGACTACATCATGTGAGTCCCTTTCACATGGGAGGGTGAGGTGGTCCACTGGGAGAGACCAAGCAATGATGTGAGGTTAAGGAGTTTAGTGGCAGAGGATTCTCTGGACATATCAATTCGGATGTTGAAATCACCTAAGTTATGGAGAGAATGTCTGAAGAGAGGAAGTGAGCAAACCAGGAAGCAAAGTGATGGAGAAATTTGGTGGGAATGCAGGGGGTCAGTAAATGACAGCTACGGGAGATGCTAACCGCGGTCAGTGAAATTACTACTGTCAGGGCACATTTAAGTATTTAACTAAGAATGCCGGGAGACACCAGCTGTGATTAAATAGAACATCGCTGTCAGGGTGCACTCTGATATACAGTATATATGTTCAGATTATGGGTGCCGAGACACGTTGGTTATAATTAGTAAGTCTATTGCCGTCAGGACAAATTTAATATATTCCAGATCGTGGGTGCTGGGAAGACGCCGGTCGCGATCAGTGTAATTACTGTACTGTGCATATATCAGAGATGGCGAGTGCCACATACAACACCGTCTATGCGTCCACATAATCTTAAGCGCCACCCTAGGAATTATTGGGTTAGATTTGCATCGGGATAGCCGTATTGTGTGGGACTTAAAATTATATTGATATGAATAGTGAGATTGGCTGCCCTACACCTGCACATACAACAAGAACATAGGAGTCTGTTGGATACTCCGTTATATGTGCTCTGGGTGATACTGTTAATTCCAATTAGGGAAACAGAGAGATACAATATCTGAAACTATACCAGAGGCATAACAGAATATATGCTATTACAGTGATTTTATATGCCTATTTGATGTAACTATCTGTAGTAATAGAAGTGTGGCACGGACATGGGTGGACTCATAACATATGATAGCACAGCCTGAGAGATAGACAGTATATACATATGGTCATCCATCCTCATGCACCTTAGGGATGCCAATAAAAATATATTGAAAATAGGATATATGGTGTCCAGTAAATGCTATTAATAGAGTCATCCAACTATACATAATAAGCACCTTTTATGTGCTAAGAGTGAAGTCTCGCTACCAATCAGTTCTATCCAGCGGTTTTATATGTGTATCAATAAATAAGAAAATACTCAATTGTGATATACAACAATTTATTAAGAGATGGATACATTATATGCCTCAATCACAGATAACCATATATAGATGCCACGCACACCCAATGTTATTTGTGATGGAAAGTCAGGCATAATTAGGATAAGCTCTTTGCATATAACTGATATAAGCATATCCTCTCTTAAACAATAAAAGTTGTTATAACATTGCAAAAATTGTAGCAGTACCCTATGAGATTACAGGAATAGGTGATACACATCCCTAAATTGGGAGAATATAACTACAAACACAAGTACAGTGGTCTAGCTTTTTCATTTCACATTTATTGTGTACACAATTTATTTTATTTTATTTAGTTTTCACATGCACATATTTTGTAAGCTTTAATGTGTATATAATAAAAGTTATATTTTAATTGATCAATGGTCATCTATCCTTTGGAGTGTTGACTTTTAGAAATTATAAGTGTATCCGTTTCTGTGTGTGCCCTAATCAAGGAATACCTTTTTCTCTTTGTTAATACTACATGTTAAATTCCAGGAGCACCCCCCGATAATGATATTGTGATACTCAAATAAATGATGAGCGGGGAAAGAACAACTACACACAATTGATTAGTAAATTTATTTTGACTGTGCGACATTTTCTCTTTGTGAGCTACTCGAAGATGAACAGGTTGGAAGAGGAGTATATTATGGACCTCGAATGTAGAGAATGTATGGGAAGGGTCAGGGAGTATGAGCTGGTAGGAGTAGTCAAAGGATAGAAGACCCCAACACCACCACCATGTTGACCAATGGGACAGGATGGGATGGGGTGGGGATGTGAATGTGAGGCCTTCAGCACAATAAGCAGTGGGAGAAGTGGTGTCAGAGGGGGAAAGCCAGGTTTCAGGAATGGCTAGGAGATTCAGGGAGCTTGAGATATAAAGGTCATTGGTTGAGACCAATCTGTTATACAGATCTGTCATTCCGGAGGGCACAGGAGAGAGGGAGAGAGTTGTGGGAGAGATGTGAATGAGATTATCATGGTTGTTGTAGTGTTGAGGTGACATTAACTTTCAGGGCAGGGGTGATGACAGAATATTGATGGTACATGCCTGAGCTAGGAAGGGAAACTGCAGGAGGTGGGCAGGGAACAGTGAGGTGTGGTGGGGTGAGTCAGGTGAGGCAGAACCTTTCCTGTCATACTAATGTTTGTGCCAGCGTTTTGACTGTATAAAGTATATAAAAAATACAAAGAATATGTTTGATATATCTTCTTTGCAATATTCTAATCATTTTTATAGCCAAAACTCTGGAGGAAAAAGTCTATGGCATGTGAAGCAGTGCCTCACCTTTCTTTCTTTTCTGCACATCTCTGATCAATTCTCACCACATTTCCAGGAGTTTATACTGCTGCACATGTGTATAATGCCAAGATGTACTCTTTGGATCATATATTGCATATAAATCTGGCTCTACTGCTAGGCAGTGGCTCCTGAGCCATTTAGCTCACCGCATGTCCCTGGCAGGGAGTGAGTTCAATGTGATGTGGATGACTGTGTGTTGAGATGACAGGGGGAGGAGAGAGGAAGCAGGGCTGAGTGGTGGGGTAGTAGGACCATGGTGGAGCAGAGGTGAATGAAAGTGTGGTAGCAGGAGTGGAGGAAAATAAAACATAGGGACTGGGGAAGCAGAGGATGGGAGAGAGGAGAGGATGTAGAAAACTAGGGCGGAAGGATGAGGGTGCATACAGGGGCAAGATACATGATTAAGTAGACACTGAATGATGAGGGAGTTGAAGAAAACATGGAAATAGTGTGGGGTAGGTAAATAGGGGGAGGAAAACTAGAACTAGGAGTGGAGGTTGTAAGGGAATCTGAGCAGAAGATTTGCAGAGATACAGGTCAGAAATGCGGTGTAAGCTCAATGACAGTAAATGTAGTTAATAATAACTATTAAAACAGATATGCACTAAAGTGACCAGGTACAGGTCCCTCAGAATATAAACTAAATAATATAATGCTGTTCCAGTTAATTTGATCATTAATACCTCCAGGTTTAGTGGTTCCCAATCACATAATCCACCTTGATTCCTTAATGAGGAGGGAGTTAACCCTATATACCCTTTGCAAGGATTGTGGCACATGATCTATGATAAAATATTTAAGAGAATCAAATCTGACTACAAGCTGGCCTACACTTTGTCTTTGCCACTCAGTGTCATTTGGATCACTGACCTACTGTATGCGCATTCATCCTTTCCCTAAACTTGCGATTTGTCTGACCTTTATAGTATAGGCCACAGGAGCACATAATGAAGTAGAAAACATGAGTGGTAGTACTTTACATCTTAGGACAAACCTGAAGTCATATTTGTGGTCACAGGGGGTAATTCCAAGTTGATCGCAGCAGGAAAATTTTTAGCAGTTGTGCAAAACCATGTGCACTGCAGGGGAGGCAGATATAACATGTGCAGAGAGAGATAGATTTGGGTGTGGTGAGTTCAATCTGCAATCTAAATTGCAGTGTAAAAACAAAGCAGCCAGTATTTACCTTGCACAGAAACAAAATAACCCACCCAAATCTCTCTCTGCAAATGTTATATCTGTCCCCCCTGCAGTGCACATGGTTTTGCCCAACTGCTAAAAAAATTCCTGCTGCGATCAACTTGGAATTAGCCCCACAGTGTGGATTTTTAAATTACTTGCATGGTATCAGAAAGCTACAATTGACACATTTGTTGTATCTATAGCAGCCAGTTTTTTATGTGTTTTTTAATAAACATTGGGTTTTTGTAGAATCCCTATATTGGAGATGTCGGCATGTACAAGCCTGTCCCTAAGGGTTCATCCTTGGATTTCTTGGAACTCCAACAACTTCTTCAAGAACATAGTGGTGTCCTTCAAGAAGGTGCCCTGCTTTCACAAAAGTGGTTGTAAAATGAACAGTGGACCATTACTGTATATGTGTGTATATCTATCTATAGCTATTTATCTATATTATATATATATATATGATCCCCTTGATGAAGTCCAACTAATAGGACGAAACGCGTTGGGACAGGAACCTGCTACTTACCCCTTGGACTCCTTACATGCGGACAGATAAGATGTTTTATTTTCTCATTCCTGTACGTGTGCTACCTGCATTTATGGACAGATGAACTGCCTATTTGTTTTAATTGTCCTGTACGTTTGCTACTTTTAAGCGTGGCAGGATTGTGCCTATTAAATTATTATAATTTTTATTATGTTTGCTTAACATTGATTGGAATGAGCCACATTCCTAGTTTTTAAGCTGTTGTGAAATCTTTGTCTTTTATATATTCTAGTTTCCATTATCAGTTCTACTTACTTTAATAATTGGAATGAGCCACATTCCTAATTCTTGATATCACTGCAAAATATTGTGTCTTAAAACAGTACACACTATGTTGCTTTCATTTTCTCTTTACATGTTCAGCTTCCAAATGTCATCTGCCTGAAAGTATTTGAAGTTAAGTTGTTATTTATTTTAATAACTACACCTGACTACACAGATTTTATTTCACTGACACTATTAGGCGCTTGTTTTACTTCATTTTTTTCACATATATATATATATATATATATATATACATATACAATGTCCTTTGGATCCGGCTCTCCTATGAAATACCTTACTGCACCGGGTGCCTCCGTGTGGGGTCATGCATAGATACAAAAGCCGTGGCACTCCTGGTGTCTCAAATAATAGCACTTTAAGGCAGGTAGTGTACAACGTTTCAATGACTTTATTCCGTCATTTTCCTCAGGTTAAAATATATATATATATATATATATATATATACAGGTTGAGTATCCCATATCCAAATATTCCGAAATACGTAATATTCCGAAATACGGACTTTTTTGAGTGAGAGTGAGATAGTGAAACCTTTGTTTTTTGATGGCTCAATATACACAAACTTTGTGTATTAAACAAAGTTATTAAAAATATTGTATTAAATGACCTTCAGGCTGTGTGTATAAGGTGTATATGAAACATAAATGAATTGTGTGAATGTAGACACACTTTGTTTAATGCACAAAGTTATAAAAAATATTGGCTAAAATGACCTTCAGGCTGTGTGTATAAGGTGTATATGTAACATAAATGCATTATGTGCTTAGACTTAGGTCCCATCACCATGATATCTCATTATGGTATGCAATTATTCCAAAATACGGAAAAATCCCATATCCAAAATACCTCTGGTCCCAAGCATTTTGGATAAGGGATACTCAACCTGTATATACTTACTAGCTGTTCTACACAGTCTTAAATTATTACAAAAAAACCCACTTGGAGAATACATGGTTGTGCTGGTCTGTAACCATTAGAACCATCTGGGACCTAGGATGGACTGTCTTTTCTATTACATTTAAATAGAGCCTGCACCCACACTGAATGGAAAGTGTGTGCGTTTTACTATTGGATATTTTTTCTTTAACCACTGCGTGGCTTGAGAAACTGCACCACAAACTGGTTTTATATTGCACTTTTCTATTTTTGTACGCTTTTTCTTTCTTCTTATAATCACGGATCATGATGTCGGTGATATTACTGGAACCAAAAGATTTCTTTATAAGGATGTTAATAAGATCTTGTTTACAAATACCAATCAGCTGGCTTCCGATATGGACAGTCCTGTCAAAATACATGCTGATTTATTAAAACTGTAGAAAAGGCTTGTGGAATTAGAATAACATGTCATGGTGCTCTCACAGTACCACAAAGATGGTTTAATTCCCAGAGGTTTCCGTATCAAGAATCAGCCCACATTAGGGCGATCCAATAAGGAATTCTGTAGACAATGGTGTCTTATTTTGAATCAATGCAGATAGACCTTATGGTTCTTGTGGTTCAGCAGGTTAACACTGACATTGATTGTGTTAAGAAGGAGATTACTATTTGTGAAAGCAATATCACTGATGTTTTAAAATCTGATAACAGCAGTGAATGGCTGACCACATTGGACGATGATGATAGTACATTTAAGACTCATCTTTTAGTTTTTAAAAAATCAAAGTACAGAAAAGTCAAAGATGACTATAAGGAATGTAGATTTTATCCTTGGTTGGTAAATCAAATGCCTAGATGCCCATGGAGAACTGGGGGCTGGAAGAAGAGTTGAGGCTAAATTCACTGACATTGATTCACACACTTCTCATGGTGACTCTGATCATTCTACAAGGGGTTCTTTTTCAGAAGATCAGGTACACAAAACAAAAAACACTGCAGGAGAGCACCATAGAAAAAGGAGGAAGGAAATAGCTATTTTCAATCTGTCTAACTATACCCCCAATGAGAATAAGATTTCTGTGCTCAATTGGGGTCTCTCGTTTGTACAAACCTATAGACATAAACTTTTTGATTATGAGATGGAACTTTTTAAATTTTACAGGCAACTTCGCCTCAAAGATTTTTTTGCTAATCAAGGAAATGAAACTATGTCCACCTCCCCCTTTTGGATTAACAGTGCTTTTGACACACCCTCAAACAATTCCTCACTTGAAACATTCATGAGGTTAGTGAAAAGAGATACCCTACCCCGAATAACTAGCACGAAAATGCATTATTCATATTTGAGCAGGTATGAAATAAAAGCTATATGGTCACTCAGAGAGAATATAGAAAGCATTTTCCGCCCCACTGATAAAGGCAGGGGCATTGTAATTTTAAAATGTTCTGATTACGTCAGTGAAGTGCTGAGACAATTAAGTGAGAGTGAATGATACAAGAGATTGACTTTTGATCCTACTGAGAGATTTAAGAAAGAAAGAAATGCTATAATCCAAATGGGTCTAACTAATGATTGGATTGATTCTCATTTGGTTAAATTTCTCACTCAGGATCATACGAAAATTACTTTAATTTATACATTACCTAAAGTCCATAAGTCCATGACCTCCCCTCCGGGAAAGCCAATAATTTCCTTAATGGGTTCTTTAAGCCAACAAATTTCACAGTTTGTAGACTTTCAGTTACAAGCCATTGTTCAGTAAACACCATATTATTTAAGATACACCTCCAATTTTTTAATAAACCCATGTCCTTTGGCCAGCCGCCTGCTGGATGTTTACTGGTGACCTTAGATGTCACCAGTCTCTACACCAATATTGGCCATACAGAAGATGTACAAGCAGTTTGGATTTCCATTGGCTCCAGTCCATACTATTACGGTCCACCTGTAGAGCACTTACTCCTTCTCATGGAACTAATTCTGCATAAAAACTATTTTTTATTTGACCATTCATTAGATTTACAACTTAAGGGAACTGCAATGGGGTATAATAGCTCAAACTACGAAGACCAGCCAGAAAATCCCTTTTGTACAATGTTACAGTCATTTATCTAGAAGTATAGCACGTATTTCCAAAGAAACATGGCATATTGTAACTTCTGATAAGGATTTACCAATGCTATTGTTAAAGGTAACCCCAGGACAGGGCACCCCTTGCTGATCCAAGCTCAAGCACACACTCAATCGGTCAGCATCAGGTTCATTCATGGCTGCAGCCAGTTACCAGTTAAATAAAGAGAGTGAAGTAGGAAATAGCAGAAGCAGAAGCAGCTTTATTTCCTGAAAGCAGTACGTTATAAAGAAATACACATTTACATACAGTGTTGTAGTTTCTTTACACAAAGGTTAATCATATTGGTTAATAACCTCTTTAATTCTATTGGTTAATGTCCTCTCTAATCCTATACGTAATATGCTTAGTCATGTCTAAAATTCCTATATGTGCTTTTAAGTGGGGTAACTGGGGTTTTTTGCTAAGCTTGAGTCATGCATTAGTCTGCTTATGTTTTCACACCTGCTATACTGCAAACTGACAAATACCCTTTGAAGCTTACATGTCTAGCTGCTGACATTATATTTCTGCTAGGAAATTACCATGAAATATATTTTAGATAAAGGTCATAACTTCACAATATGGGTTCAAACAAAGTACAATGCCTTGTACTTTTTCCTGTATCAGCACTAAGCTGAAAACAATTAGAAACAGATTATCAGCTGTCCATTACATATGGAGTCTATGAACAAGTATGGTTTCCATCTTTATCAGCTTCCCCTCTTTTATTTTTATTTTTACCTCTAATCTACCCTTCCTTTACCTGGTCATTGATTCTATAGGGACAACTACTTTCACATCTAGTGTACCATAAGGGCACTCAGGACATGGGCTAGTCCATTCAACACCCCTATACTCGGGCAGAACCAATGTTCCCTATTCTCTCATCCCTAACCACAAGAGAAAGTTCATAAAGGAGAAGCATTTTCTGAAGATGAGATCATTAAAATGTTCATAGTCCTTGAAAATGTTTATAACTTCATATTGTGACAGCAATGTTTCTTTAGATCACATCATCATAGCAATAGGGACAGCTGGAAGCTTCTGTGTATCTGGTATGACAGGTCTCACAGTAGAATAATGTGGAGTTGTATATGGCGGTGTCTCCCAAAAGTTACAGATAAATTGGTTGTTATTTTCCAGTTTCAGAAACACCTCGAACAGAAAAAGATCTTTGTGTCAGTATCTTTTGTATTATTCACATAATAACCTTTACAACAATATATATTACTAATAGCAAAGCAAGCATCTTGGCAACAATAGACAATATTCTGGCTATCCATCCTCCTATGCCCTTGAACCAATTTTTTGGCTTTAACTATGAGAGCCAGGAAAAGCATGAATCTGGAATTACACTGGTGTAATTATGGTTAGTAGCGAACTGATTTGTTAACTGTATTACTTCATTTATCTTTTCATCAATAATATACTCTGGGTTAGTATCATTAGTCAAATAAGTGCAACATTTAACTCCATACACAGTTTGCAATGTGACACAATAGCCTGCAGATACAGTAAACAATTGTTGACAAATGTTTATATTGGTCCTGTTTTACATTTAATGACCAGCATCTTCTATGCCTATTTGTCTTTACCTGGGTAATTGTTGACATCCAATGTTTAAACATTTCAGGTGGAGTAAGGGTAGTTAGTTGTGTATATATGTTCCCTTTTGTTCTGTTATTTTTGGCATAGTTACTGATCATTGCACTATCACTTGACTCCTCATATAAGTAAGGGTTAATCATTACTGTTTATATAAGAATAATCATGCTAACAAGAAGAACGGAGTAACACATTATACATCCCCCAGACCCTTATATGGCTTGGGGCCTATTAAAGTGTATCTATATATTTTGATTATGTATCGTCATTGGATAATACTTCCTTTGTCACTTTCTTGCAATGAGATGTGTCTATTCACGAGTCTCTTTCACTCAACGTGACTGAAGTGGCGGTAGTCAACAGAACTTAGAACGGTCCTTTGAATCTGGATTCAAGAGACTTTCTCTTTCTTAGTGACCACCCAATCACCTTGCTTTAGTTCATGTGAGTCTTGGGAACAGTTGGTATCTGGAATAGAATCAAAAACTTTGCCGTGCAATTTGATTAGTTGCTGTTATATATGCATTACATACTAAGTTAAGTCACCATGCTCATGTTGCAGCTGCTGTGGAAAATAACAGCATGTCCTAGCAACAATACTGAACAAGTATGTATATATGTATATGTTATTAACCCATGCTTTCCACTTGAAGTATTTGTGAGAACAAAGCAATGGGTAAACATTCTAACCATGTTTTTCCTGTTTCTATAACTAATTTTTATATCTTTAGTTTTAGGGTAATAGTTAAGTTTATCTACATGTCTACTACTCTGCCTATAGGGAGTGTAAAAGGCCTTAGTAACTCCTAAATCTGATAAAATTTTGCCTAGTATCTCTCCTGTAAAATGGGTACCTCTGTTGCTTTCAATAACTTAAGGTACTCCATATCTACATATTACTTCTTGCATTAACTTATTTTCAACTGTTTTAGTGTTTGCTGCCCTGCAAGGCCAAGCCTTGACCCAATTTGAAAATAGATCTTTGCACACAAGTACATTTTCATACCCAGAACATTTAGGTAACTGGATAAAGTCTATTTGTAATTATTGAAAGGAGTAGCAAGTTTGTGGGTACCTTTACTACCTTTCCTGGGTTATGTAAAGAACAAGTTACACACCCTGCAACATGAGCCTGTGCTGCCTGTGTGAAACCTGGTGCTACCCAATGCTGTTTCGGAATCCTCACCATTGCATCTCTTGATTGGTGAGTTTTTTTAAGCAATATTTGTGCTAAGACTGGGTAAAGTGAGCGTGGTAAACAGAGACGGTTTCCCACCATCCATCTGTCACTGTGTATTCGCCCACCTAATCATCTTCCGAAAATTCACAAGAATTTAACTCTACCACCAGGTAGGCCAATTATAGCAGATATCGACTCACTCACAGCACATTTATCTGAGTATGTGAACATTTTTTTAAAACCCCATGTCCAAAATCTCCCCTTCTTTTTGAAGGATACTACGAGTGTTTTAAATCACCTCAAGGATTTTATATGGGAAGAAACCTTTTTATAGACCATGATTGACGTACAATCACTTTATATCAGCATAACTCATGAAAAAGGAATCAAGGCATGTCGTGAAATTCTAGAAACCGACCCAAATATAACAAATGTACACTGTGATTTTATTTGTACTCTGATTGAATTTATTTTAACACATAATTATTTTACATTTCTGAACACATTTTACTTACAGACCTGTGGCACAGCAATGGGTATGGTTTTCACACCAAGTTACGCAAACCTTTTAATGGGGATGTGGGGTAGGAGTTTCATTTTTAATACTGACTACTTTGGGAGGAATATTCGATTTTACAAACGCTACCATTGATATCATTTTAATTCAGGATGACGAAGTAGACAGTTTTAATGGTTTTATGGATTTTATTCAGAATAATGATTTCAATCTGAAATTTACTTGTACTATGAGCAAAACAAGTATTGAATTCCTGGACCTGATACTATCTCAGAATTGTGACAAAATATTAACAAAGAATTTCATTAAAACTGTTGACACCGGGGCGTGGCTTGGCTACCAACTGAGGTGGCTGCTTACAACACGAGCTCTGGCCTGCTGTATCTACAAAAACCCTCCGGGTCACCTTAAATGCGGTCCTCCGCCCACCCCATCAGTACCACACTCCTAAATCAGCCATTCTCACCCCCGTGGGTAAGCACCGCGGAATCGGGAGACGGCTTAGGCCGACTCCGCGGGTTGCGTCCTACCCACGTCCACTGAGCTGGGACCTCGATCTGGGGGACCTGATGGGCGGCGAGACGAAGCTGCCCGCGACATCCTGCTGCTGTGTCCCCTGCTGCGCTCCCTGTCAGCGCCGGACCCGCCACTCCCCACTGCCGCCTGCTTACCTCCACTACTGTGCGGGACCTGGGGAAGAAGACAAGGGAGGACCTCCGAGCGATCAGACTCCGGTGCTGCGCTCGTCTCCCTGCTGCCCGCCGTGGACCTCCGGACGCCCGTGCGGCTTCGTCCTCCACACGCTCCTGGCGCTGCCGGCCTCTCCGCCCCCACTGCAACTCCCCCAGGGGCTTGCCTGCCCGAGGAGTGTGGCCGTCCGGGTGCCCTGTGTGGCGGCTCCCCTGCCGGATCTCCCCCCTACTTGAGTAGAGCTATAGGAGCCCTGGTCACTGGCTGGACCGTCACCAGACTCCCCCTGCCTTCTGTGACCCCTGCATTGCCCCTTGGAGGGGGGTGAGTATCCACATAGGTGGCCCACATATATAAATATATATATACTTTCTTTTATTTTTATTTTATTCTTCTCCTCCCTGAAGGGGAAGTTGGCCTCTGTTACACTGCAGGATCCATTTCTGCTGTTTGGCTCCCCCCTGTGGTGAAAGGCTCCATTGACACAGGATATTTTTTTAATTTTTATTTTTACTTCCACCTATCTGCTTGACCCTGCCTGTATCTCTGAGCCACGCAGGGCCCCTACAGAACCACAGTTTTCTCCCCTAAGCTGCTACGTGACTCGCCTGGTGCTCTTTATTGACCCCCCAATGTCTCACCCCTAAACGTCCTGTCTCTCTCCCCTCTTGGCCCTGAGCCGAGCTACTGGAGCAACCCAGCTACCTACTTCTTTCTCACTTGTCCTCGTCTCCTACGCCCTCGCAAGATGCCTAAAGGAGGTAAAGAGTCTCAGGGAACTGACCTCACGCCCTTCCTCACTAAAAAAGGTGCCCCTGTCAAATCTAGACCTCACAATCCCGACAATTCCCATGGACTCTCCGACTCCGAATCTGAAGCTGACGATCTTGCGCCCATTACACGGCGAGACTTCCTCTCCCTTCTCAAGGAAGTAAGAGATGTTAAAACGTCTGTCCAAGCCCTCCACGCGCTGAAGTCCGACATTGCAGAGATCGGTTCCAGAACTGACCAACTCGAGAGGCGAGTTGAGGAGGTGGTGACGTTCCAACAATCCGTCGAGACAGACTTCCAGCAGATGCGCCAAGATATTTCTCAACTGCAGGAGGGTCATGAGGACCAGGACAATAGGGCAAGAAGAAACAATTTGAGGATCCGGGGTGTCCCAGAGGATGTAGAGTCCTCCCATCTCGAACTATACCTTAAACGCCTCTTTACCCAGCTCTCCCCTGACCCCCCATGAACATCACCTTCTTCTAGACCGAGCTCACCGTGCTCTTCGTCCTCGCTCACAGGATTCCTCCCGACCTAGGGACGTTATCCTCAGAATGCATTACTTTACTGCGAAAGAGGTCATTATGAAGGAGGTTCGCCGACTGCATTCTGTTACCTTCGAGAATGCCCCCCTGCAGATCTTTCAAGACCTCTCCCCGATCACCTTAGCTAAACGCAGGGACTTTAAACCTGTCACTTCGAGACTTTCTCAGCACAACATCAAATACCGTTGGGGCTTCCCATTCCGTATCCTGGTCTGGCATCAAGGGAAATTGCTGACGGCCAGAAACCTGTCTGAGGCTCAATCCCTACTGTCCAAAGTAGGCATCCCCATTGATGGAGACTCTTCCACCGTACCCCCAACTACTCCAAAGCAGAGGATGCTACCTTCACCTCCCCGTTCGGAATGGTCTACAGTCCCGACAACAGCGACCTTTTCAACTCCGCCTCCGGTGACCTGACTTGTCACCAGACCTCATCTTATGTTACCTGATATCACCAGTTATGACGGTCTATAATGGCCTTGCTCCCTCTTCGGGGAGCCGTTTGAAGTTGTGTTTAGAACTCTTATGTTTTAACCTTGATAACCTTTAAATTTGCTCAAATAACTATGTTGACAGCATTTATTGTAATGTGTTACCCTGCTTTTTCACTCCCTCCCAGCTTTCCCTCTGTTCTTGCTCCACTTGCTCTTCAGTCTTGCCTCTACTTCTTGTTTATCCCTCAGGTTCCCCAAGAGGGGATTGATTGTTTGTTTGTATGTTCCCTCCCATTATTCCCATTATTCCCATTGTGATGCACCACTCAGATGCCTTGCCGCGCCCCCTCTGGGCTTTCTGCCCTTTAGCTGACCTAGATGTTCCCCAGACATCTAGTATCCCTTCCTTTTGTCGGCGCCAATGGTCCTGGCCTCGAGTGCCGGATGACCACCTGTCCCTCCCTCCCTTCCGATCTCCTTCTTTCTCCACCTTCTCCCTCCTTCCCGCCACGATATCTCTTGTTTTCTGTTTCCTCCATGCATCTTTCCACTCCTCCACGCCATCTCTACGGTCCACCACTTTTTCTACTCTGCCTGTCCCTTGGTTGAATGCCCATGGGTCTGCGGGTTCTTTCTTTTAATGTAAAAGGGCTCAATAGCCCCCAAAAAAGAGGGAAACTTTTTGCTTCTCTTAAGCTCCACAAAGGGGACCTGGTTTTCCTCCAGGAGACTAATTTCTTGCATAACTCCCATCCTGAACTACGATGTAAGTTATACCCTGACTCCTTCCATGCGTGCGACCATGGTGCCAAAAAACGAGGGGTCGCAATTATGATTGCTCGTCACCTCACTTTTGAACTTATTGAGTCTCATACTGATAAAGAGGGCAGCTTTCTTATATTGGTGGGGAAACTAAATAATAAGCTATGTACGTTGGTTAACATATATGCCCCAAATCAACGTCAAGACCAATTTTTCTCCAAACTAGACACTCTCATATCCCGATTTCGACAAGGAGAACTCATTCTCGCGGGGGATTTTAACTCTGTTCTAAATTCCACACTGGACCGCTCGGCCTCTGTACCCTCAACCCCCTCCTCGGACTCACTCAACTCTAGGTCTTTCCTCCGTCTCATGAAGTCCCAACTCCTCTACGATTCCTGGAGGATGAAGGATCCGTCGGCTCGGGACTATACGTTTTATTCTTCACCCCACAATTCCTACTCCCGCATCGATATGATCCTGCTCAGTCATGAATTTGCTCTGAATCTTCAATCTGCCCATATTCACCCACTTATCTGGTCTGATCATGCTCCTATCTCCTGTGATATTTCAGGCTTACTTTCTCGCCCTCGTCCGATGACTTGGTGCCTTAACGATTCTCTACTCCACAACCCTGAGGCCCTGTCCCATCTTCGCGACCACCTCTCCGATTATTTTGCCTTCAACGACTCCCCAGATGTTTCTAGATCTACTCTTTGGTTGGCCCATAAGGCGGTTTTGCGGGGGCATCTGATCAGCATGGCTTCCAAGAATAAAAAACAATCCCTCACCCAGATTAACGCACTTTCCCTTAAACTCCATGACCTAGAATCCCAGCATAAAGCGTCTCCTGACCCGACTATTTTATATGAACTTCGTACAGTCAAGGCGGAACTTGACCTCTTTCTTTCTAGACAAGTGGCTACCTGTCTTAAATGGCTTCGCCAAACTTTCTATGAGAAGGGGGACAAGGCAGACAGGATCCTGGCTTCACGACTGCGATCTACTAGAGCACGAAACAATATCATATCGATTAGAGACCCCACAACCATCTGACTCATGATCCTGTTGCCATTAGAGCGGCTTTTCAAGCCTACTATACTGACCTGTATAACCTCCCCTCTCCTTCCCTCCCCTCCTCCTCTCCGACCCACGCCGACTTGATCTCTGGCTTCCTTTCCGCAGCTAAGCTCCCCAAAAAATCCCACGACGCTTTGGAACATTTGAACGCTGAGATCTCTGCGGAGGAAATTGCTCAGACTATAATGATTCAAAAAACGGGCAAATCTCCTGGTCCAGATGGCTTTACAGCCTTGTACTACAAAAAGTTCTCTACCCTTCTCGTCCCCCACCTCCAGTCCCTTTTTAATCAGGTACTCCATGGAGACCCTTTTCCCTCTGAGATGCTAGAAGCCAGAATTGTGGTGATCCCTAAGGAAGGTAAAGATCCACTTCACTGTGCTAGCTACCGTCCGATTTCCCTCCTGAACCTAGATCTGAAGATATTTGCTAAGATTCTGGCAAACCGTTTGAACCCGTATCTCACATCCCTGATCCACTATGACCAAGTGGGGTTTATTCCAGGTCGCCAAGCGAGGGACAATACCAGACGTGCTGTCGATCTTATTCATATCTCAAACTCCAGGGGATCCCCTACTATTGTCCTCTCTTTAGATGCTGAAAAAGCTTTTGACAGGATCTCCTGGAGTTTCCTCAAATCTGCTCTCGCAGCCTATGGCCTGTCTGGTGACTTCCTCACTGGCCTCCTGGCATATACTCGACCCCCTCCGCGACAGTATTGATTAATGGCGTCCCATCTGCCCCGGTCCATATCTCTAACGGCACACGACAAGGATGTCCCCTATCTCCGTTGATTTTTGCCCTTATAATTGAATCGCTTGCCTCCCAAATTAGATCCCATCCTGATATACATGGCGTTCAAGTGGGCCATACCGACTCCAAAATCTCTCTTTTCGCGGATGACATTCTCCTCTCCCTGACGCAACCTGCAATATCCCTCCCGAACCTATTCTCGGTCCTCCGATCTTATGGTGTGGTGTCGGGCTATAAGATTAATTACTCCAAGTCGGAGGCCATGCTGCTCCATGTTCCCCCCCGAGAAGCCGACTCCCTCAGGACAAATTTTACCTTCAAATGGCAAACCAAAAGGATCAAATATCTGGGGATATATCTCACTTCCCATTATGACTCTCTCTTCCGTGAAAATTTCCTACCTCTGTTTTCCAAGATGCAGTCTGACCTCTCATCTTGGAATAGTCTTATTATCTCATGGCTGGGCAGGATTATTGCCGTCAAAATGAATATAGTCCCCAAATGGCTTTATTTCTTTCAGACTCTTCCTGTGGCCGTCCCTGCCTCCTTCCTTCGCAATATTCAGAAAGCCCTTATCCGTTTTATTTGAAACCAGAGGCCCCCGCGTATTGCTGCAAACACCTTGAAAAGACCAGTCTCTGCCGGTGGCAGGCGTCTTCCTGAAATTAAACTCTACTATCTCGCCTCTCATCTCTCCCATGTTACAGCCTCCTATGCTCCACCTGGATCAGTTTCCTGGCTTGATATTGAATCGGCTTACATCTCCCTCCCGGATCTGACCCCCATATGGGGCCTACCTTCCACATCCCGAACCCTTACATCCAAATTCCTTCCTACCATCAAATTTAATCTTAAAATCTGGGACGGTTGTCCTGTAAAGCAGAATTTTACTACCCTCCCCTCCCCCCTGATCCCTATTTGGCAGAACCCTCTATTTCCTCCGGGATCCTCGATTACGAGATTCCGTACATGGACTCAACTGGGGTTTAAATTCCCAGCTGATTTTGCCAATAGGGGCCAATGGCTATCCCTGTCTGATCTCCAGCAGAAGAACCCCTCACAAACTTTTAACCCTTTTGAATTCCTACAAATTCGCCACTTTTTATGCTCTCTGCCCCCGCTCACGGTACTTCGTCCCCTTACCCCCTTTGAAACCTTATGTAAAAACTCCCCCCTTTCCAAAGGATTAATCTCCCAGCTCTATGCCCTCCTATTAGACGCCACCCTTCCCCCTTCCAGACCCCATAAAAAACTGCCTGGGAATGAGACCTTGGACCTCCCCCAACAGCCGAGGACTGGGACGACATGAGACTGGGGATTGCGAGGAGCTCAATTGCAACCAATATTAAAGAAACCTCATACAAGGTTTATTATCACTGGTATTACACTCCAGACAGACTCAATAAGATCTACCCATCTACTTCTCCCAATTGCTGGAGAGGTTGTGGCTGTAAAGGTACTATGCTCCACATATGGTGGATCTGTCCGATAATAACCCCCTTTTTGGACTTAGTTCATGCTCTCTTGAACTCCCTCCTCGAGACCCCTCTGCCGAAAGACCCTTGGGTCTTTTTACTTTGTTATCCCCCCCCCAGCCCTTGATAAATTTTCAAAAAAACTAGCGACACACATCTTAATAGCGGCAAAATTGCTGATAGCTCTTAATTGGAAAAAACCCTCTCCCCCTCCTCTCGCTGCCCTCAAAGCCAAAATCTGGCACATTGCAGCAATGGAGAAGATCACCTACTACCTCCATGACCGAGGATATACTTTTGACCAGGTTTGGGCTCCTTGGCTCCTTGCAGAAAGTAGATCGTCTCTTCCCTCTTTGCATTGTTAAGTTTTCCCGCGGGCCCGTGGGCGACGACTGATGTCCACCCCTTCTACTAGCTCTCACTCTCCATCCTTTGCCTGACCTCTTTACGCTCCTATGCTTCGTGGTTTCCCTCCCCCCCCCCCTCCCCACCATTCTTCTTCCCCCCCCCCCACTATATTCATACAATACTGATTTCATTCTGGTTTTTGCTCTATGTTACTCTTTAAAATTACTATGGTCATCATTGTAATGCTTTTGGGCTCTGTTTGCCCATTTACTACTACTATTTGTACTGTTTCTACCTTACCTGACCATACAAAATAAAGAATTAAAAAAAAACAAAAAAAAAAAAAACCTGTTGACACCAACCGCTACCTGCATTATGGAAGTGGACACACCCGAAACTGGAAAAACAACATACCCTTCTCTCAAATGTATAGGATTAAAAGAAATTGTAGTGACCCCGAAGCATTTAAGGACCAATCACAGATCTATGCTGAAAGATTCAAAGAAAGAGGCTACCCGAAACATATCATCAAAGGAGCAATGGAATGTGGTGAAAAATTAGATAATGACACATTACTCAAGCCCAAAACAAAACTGAATGAGATGAACAAGAAGATGGTGGCCCCGTTCGTCACACAATTTAACTGTGAGGAGATGAAAATCAAGTAGGTATTCTCAAAACACTGGCATATACTAAAGATGGACCCGGTCTTGAAAGAACTTCTTCCAGACGCCCCAAAATTATATTTAGGAAGGCCCAGAACCTTAAAGAAATACTGGCTCCAAGTATGATTAAGAATACCCGAACCGATGCACTAAATTTTACCAAATGCATTGGTATGTACAAATGCGGACACTGCAATATTTGCAAATTTGTCCACCATGATAGGAGGTGCTTCCACAATAGTGACAACACAAAGGAATTTAAGATGAAAGATTTCATCAACTGCAACACAACTTCAGTAATACATATGATTGAATATGGATGCAATTTGAAATATAGTGGGAAGACAAAGAGACCATTAAAACTATGGATCCAGGAACACGTGCGAATAGTTAAACAAAGTGGATAGTCATCCGTTATCAAGACATTTCTCTCTCATACATGGGTCCAGTCCAGACACATTAACATTCAGGGCACTTGAACACATCAAACTGGGTCCGAGGGGAGGCGACTTACTAAAGAAACTGTCACAACGTGAAATGTACTGGATCTTCACAATAGGTACATTGTCCCCAAAAAGGCAGAATGAGGGGTATGAAAAAGCTCCCTTCCTCTGAAACCTGCCCAATCTCGATATTTCACCTGGTCTGGATATATGTAAATACAGAATTACCCAAAACTTATAGAAATCTAGAACTGATCGCTGTCTTGTCCATAGCCTTTATCCGCTAAACCTATGTATAGATTAAACTTCTCCAGGTATCATACCATTAGATATGAGAATGATAAAATATACATGCCTACAAAGAGATAGTACTAATTCTTTTTATGGTAGCCTAATATACGATATATAAGAAATTATTTAGTCTGATGCATACCTTTAACATCATTCTTTTATTTATTTACAGAATTTTAATAATGCTCTTATATATTTACAACAATAATAATATCCCCTTTATGTATTTCATATATGCCACAGCTTACATTATGTTGTTGTGTGTTCTGGCCATACATTGTATATATGTTTTGTTATATGTTTTTTATCTATATATTTTATATTTTATATATATATATATATATATATGTCCTTTATATATTTATATATGTTTTTATATCATTTTTATATTATCGCTGGGTCAGCGACATGCCCATTGAGACCAATGGTGTGTTATAGTTACATTAGTTGCTATCTCTACAAGGTTTATAAACTGGACGAGGGTTTGTTTACAAATGCTAATTTGCCCCCTCAGCTCTCCACTCACGAGCTGTCAGCACTATCATGTGACTGGGAATAGTGACGCACTGGCACTTCCGGTATGACGTACTTCCGCAGGAAACCCACTCCTGGCAGTCAGCATGTAAGCAACCAGGCGTGACTTCTGTATTTCGTGCTCGGTGAACATACTAAACACAGACTGCTCTTCTAACACAAAAAAGGGGATTGTATATAAATATATATATATCCATGAGAATGTTATACAATAGATATGTTAATCTGAAGGCCCGTTTTCATCACTTCCGGATCCGCCGATGACACGGACCGGAAGTAATTTGAATAATCTATGGACAATTAAGGGGGTTTAAATAAGACCCCATAGACTCTATCTGCATCTCCTGATGAGGCCTTTTCGAGGCGAAATGCGTTGAGGGAGACCTACCTGATGACAAACTGATTTCTTACTCACCATTGAGCTAAGCTTATTTCTTTTTATTTATGTATTAATTAATAAATCTGTTTATACTTTTCATAAATGGTGAGAGGAATCTGTGTATAAACTGAGTTTCTGGCACCTGGGTTAATGGTCAATATTGATATGCACAATTGAACTGTACTTTAGGTACGCACGCCATTTTTTGTATTTTATTCATTACCACTGATTGAAAACTTACTACGCTATGCAGCTCTTTTCAGATCCTGAGTTACCAGAACTAAAGGAAGGGGAGATTGATGTGCCTTGTATCAAGCTATAATCTGGTACACAATTATATTCTTGCGTGTGACATATGTTGTGAGAAATACTACACCATAGGCACTTGTTCTTCCTGTTGTTCTTCCATATATATATATATATATATATATATATATAATTTTTTATATACATATTATTGATATCCACCTATATTAATTTCATAGTTGACGTTACTTTCAATTTCTTACACAAGTGAGCAAGACTCATTTCTTTGAATACAGAACAACTTAACTATTTCCCAACAGAATAAAACTTAGATAATTCTTCAAGGGATGTGGAGTAGGGGTCAATATGCCCTTTAGCTCCCCTATCATAGCACCTAAGGAGATGATACAGTATAAGTTAGAAGTCCACTTTTTCAAATAGGTGCCCATATAAAAATTATCAGAATTAACACCAGATTGTAACATGCTGCAGAAAAACAATGGAGCCCAGAAATGGGGAGACATCACCTCCAAACAGTCTTTCAATCATTAAGATATACCTCCCAACATGACCCTCTCCTGGAGTGCCAAAATGTTCTGCTCCTGGACTTCCCTCCTAATTTATGATTGCGATCACATTTGGTGAAACACCTTTCCTATTAATTAATCTGTTTAAAACAGGTGCCAACAATCTTAAATTAAGAGAAATGTTCAGAAGCAGAGCATTTTGTCCCTCCTGGAGAGGGTTATGTTGGGAGATATGTTAAAGGGTACCCAAATTTTAAAGTAGGGAGCCCCCTCTTTCAAAAGTAACTGCTCCTAGTAGGTTTTGCCTAGTGATCTTATGGATTTGTAGAACATAATGATGGCATTTGCACAGTAGACAAAGTTTGCAGCAGTCACTGAGAGTAGTTAAGTAAATTATGGGTGCCCTTTGTAAATTGGGAGTGGCTCCATTGATGTACACAGTTTTGCAGAGTAGTGCATAAACAACATTTATTTTAATAGTGTTAAAATGGGATTAATGGACACATAACATATAGTTTCTTGCTGCACAAAAATGCACACAGCAAATTTCACACACCAAAGAGACTTATATTTGTAATGGAATATTACCACTTACACTTGTCAGGTTGCATTTTTTACCATGCCTTCCAACACCTGGAAGCAGGTGAGAGGGACTCTCTTGCCGAAAATGAGGCGTGACATCATGGCAAGTGGTTCGGCCTCTTGGCATGCCACTGTTTCCATCACTCTGGGGTCATACACAGTCTAAATGCCAATTTTTAAATGCACAATCATATCTATTAATGATTGACCACACAAACTCATTCATGTCCATCAAACTGATGACATTTTATCATATTTAGGCTTACCATACTATACCTTTAAACCGAGCCACTCATGCATTACTCAGGCTCTCTAGCTGATTAAAACTAGAGATGAGCGCCTGAAATTTTTCGGGTTTTGTGTTTTGGTTTTGGGTTCGGTTCCGCGGCCGTGTTTTGGGTTCGAACGCGTTTTGGCAAAACCTCACCGAATTTTTTTTGTCGGATTCGGGTGTGTTTTGGATTCGGGTGTTTTTTTCAAAAAACACTAAAAAACAGCTTAAATCATAGAATTTGGGGGTCATTTTGATCCCAAAGTATTATTAACCTCAAAAACCATAATTTACACTCATTTTCAGTCTATTCTGAATACCTCACACCTCACAATATTATTTTTAGTCCTAAAATTTGCACCGAGGTCGCTGTGTGAGTAAGATAAGCGACCCTAGTGGCCGACACAAACACCGGGCCCATCTAGGAGTGGCACTGCAGTGTCACGCAGGATGTCCCTTCCAAAAAACCCTCCCCAAACAGCACATGACGCAAAGAAAAAAAGAGGCGCAATGAGGTAGCTGTGTGAGTAAGATTAGCGACCCTAGTGGCCGACACAAACACCGGGCCCATCTAGGAGTGGCACTGCAGTGTCACGCAGGATGGCCCTTCCAAAAAACCCTCCCCAAACAGCACATGACGCAAAGAAAAAAAGAGGCGCAATGAGGTAGCTGTGTGAGTAAGATTAGCGACCCTAGTGGCCGACACAAACACCGGGCCCATCTAGGAGTGGCACTGCAGTGTCACGCAGGATGTCCCTTCCAAAAAACCCTCCCCAAACAGCACATGACGCAAAGAAAAAAAGAGGCGCAATGAGGTAGCTGACTGTGTGAGTAAGATTAGCGACCCTAGTGGCCGACACAAACACCGGGCCCATCTAGGAGTGGCACTGCAGTGTCACGCAGGATGTCCCTTCCAAAAAACCCTCCCCAATCAGCACATGATGCAAAGAAAAAGAAAAGAAAAAAGAGGTGCAAGATGGAATTGTCCTTGGGCCCTCCCACCCACCCTTATGTTGTATAAACAAAACAGGACATGCACACTTTAACCAACCCATCATTTCAGTGACAGGGTCTGCCACACGACTGTGACTGATATGACGGGTTGGTTTGGACCCCCCCCAAAAAAGAAGCAATTAATCTCTCCTTGCACAAACTGGCTCTACAGAGGCAAGATGTCCACCTCATCTTCACCCTCCGATATATCACCGTGTACATCCCCCTCCTCACAGATTATCAATTCGTCCCCACTGGAATCCACCATCTCAGCTCCCTGTGTACTTTGTGGAGGCAATTGCTGCTGGTCAATGTCTCCGCGGAGGAATTGATTATAATTCATTTTAATGAACATCATCTTCTCCACATTTTCTGGATGTAACCTCGTACGCCGATTGCTGACAAGGTGAGCGGCGGCACTAAACACTCTTTCGGAGTACACACTTGTGGGAGGGCAACTTAGGTAGAATAAAGCCAGTTTGTGCAAGGGCCTCCAAATTGCCTCTTTTTCCTGCCAGTATAAGTACGGACTGTGTGACGTGCCTACTTGGATGCGGTCACTCATATAATCCTCCACCATTCTATCAATGTTGAGAGAATCATATGCAGTGACAGTAGACGACATGTCCGTAATCGTTGTCAGGTCCTTCAGTCCGGACCAGATGTCAGCATCAGCAGTCGCTCCAGACTGCCCTGCATCACCGCCAGCGGGTGGGCTCGGAATTCTGAGCCTTTTCCTCGCACCCCCAGTTGCGGGAGAATGTGAAGGAGGAGATGTTGACAGGTCGCGTTCCGCTTGACTTGACAATTTTGTCACCAGCAGGTCTTTCAACCCCAGCAGACTTGTGTCTGCCGGAAAGAGAGATCCAAGGTAGGCTTTAAATCTAGGATCGAGCACGGTGGCCAAAATGTAGTGCTCTGATTTCAACAGATTGACCACCCGTGAATCCTTGTTAAGCGAATTAAGGGCTGCATCCACAAGTCCCACATGCCTAGCGGAATCGCTCCCTTTTAGCTCCTTCTTCAATGCCTCCAGCTTCTTCTGCAAAAGCCTGATGAGGGGAATGACCTGACTCAGGCTGGCAGTGTCTGAACTGACTTCACGTGTGGCAAGTTCAAAGGGCATCAGAACCTTGCACAACGTTGAAATCATTCTCCACTGCACTTGAGACAGGTGCATTCCACCTCCTATATCGTGCTCGATTGTATAGGCTTGAATGGCCTTTTGCTGCTCCTCCAACCTCTGAAGCATATAGAGGGTTGAATTCCACCTCGTTACCACTTCTTGCTTCAGATGATGGCAGGGCAGGTTCAGGCGTTTTTGGTGGTGCTCCAGTCTTCTGTACGTGGTGCCTGTACGCCGAAAGTGTCCCGCAATTTTTCTGGCCACCGACAGCATCTCTTGCACGCCCCTGTCGTTTTTTTAAAAATTCTGCACCACCAAATTCAAGGTATGTGCAAAACATGGGACGTGCTGGAATTTGCCCATATTTAATGCACACACAATATTGCTGGCGTTGTCCGATGCCACAAATCCACAGGAGAGTCCAATTGGGGTAAGCCATTCCGCGATGATCTTCCTCAGTTGCCGTAAGAGGTTTTCAGCTGTGTGCGTATTCTGGAAACCGGTGATACAAAGCGTAGCCTGCCTAGGAAAGAGTTGGCGTTTGCGAGATGCTGCTACTGGTGCCGCCGCTGCTGTTCTTGCGGCGGGAGTCCATACATCTACCCAGTGGGCTGTCACAGTCATATAGTCCTGACCCTGCCCTGCTCCACTTGTCCACATGTCCGTGGTTAAGTGGACATTGGGTACAACTGCATTTTTTAGGACACTGGTGAGTCTTTTTCTGACGTCCGTGTACATTCTCGGTATCGCCTGCCTAGAGAAGTGGAACCTAGATGGTATTTGGTAACGGGGGCACACTGCCTCAATAAATTGTCTAGTTCCCTGTGAACTAACGGCGGATACCGGACGCACGTCTAACACCAACATAGTTGTCAAGGCCTCAGTTATCCGCTTTGCAGTAGGATGACTGCTGTGATATTTCATCTTCCTCGCAAAGGACTGTTGAACAGTCAATTGCTTACTGGAAGTAGTACAAGTGGGCTTACGACTTCCCCTCTGGGATGACCATCGACTCCCAGCGGCAACAACAGCAGCGCCAGCAGCAGTAGGCGTTACACGCAAGGATGCATCGGAGGAATCCCAGGCAGGAGAGGACTCGTCAGAATTGCCAGTGACATGGCCTGCAGGACTATTGGCATTCCTGGGGAAGGAGGAAATTGACACTGAGGGAGTTGGTGGGGTGGTTTGCGTGAGCTTGGTTACAAGAGGAAGGGATTTACTGGTCAGTGGACTGCTTCCGCTGTCACCCAAAGTTTTTGAACTTGTCACTGACTTATTATGAATGCGCTGCAGGTGACGTATAAGGGAGGATGTTCCGAGGTGGTTAACGTCCTTACCCCTACTTATTACAGCTTGACAAAGGGAACACACGGCTTGACACCTGTTGTCCGCATTTCTGGTGAAATACATCCACACCGAAGAGCTGATTTTTTTGGTATTTTCACCTGGCATGTCAACGGCCATATTCCTCCCACGGACAACAGGTGTCTCCCCGGGTGCCTGACTTAAACAAACCACCTCACCATCAGAATCCTCCTGGTCAATTTCCTCCCCAGCGCCAGCAACACCCATATCCTCCTCATCCTGGTGTACTTCAACACTGACATCTTCAATCTGACTATCAGGAACTGGACTGCGGGTGCTCCTTCCAGCACTTGCAGGGGGCGTGCAAATGGTGGAAGGCGCATGCTCTTCACGTCCAGTGTTGGGAAGGTCAGGCATCGCAACCGACACAATTGGACTCTCCTTGTGGATTTGGGATTTCGAAGAATGCACAGTTCTTTGCTGTGCTGCTTTTGCCAGCTTGAGTCTTTTCATTTTTCTAGCGAGAGGCTGAGTGCTTCCATCCTCATGTGAAGCTGAACCACTAGCCATGAACATAGGCCAGGGCCTCAGCCGTTCCTTGCCACTCCGTGTGGTAAATGGCATATTGGCAAGTTTACGCTTCTCCTCCGACAATTTTATTTTAGGTTTTTGAGTCCTTTTTTTTCTGATATTTGGTGTTTTGGATTTGACATGCTCTGTACTATGACATTGGGCATCGGCCTTGGCAGACGACGTTGCTGGCATTTCATCGTCTCGGCCATGACTAGTGGCAGCAGCTTCAGCACGAGGTGGAAGTGGATCTTGATCTTTCCCTAATTTTGGAACCTCAACATTTTTGTTCTCCATATTTTAATAGGCACAACTAAAAGGCACCTCAGGTAAACAATGGAGATGGATACTAGTATACAATTATGGACTGCCTGCCGACTGCAGACACAGAGGTAGCCACAGCCGTGAACTACCGTACTGTACTGTGTCTGCAGCTAATATAGACTGGTTGATAAAGAGAAGATGTCTATGTAACTATGTATGTATAAAGAAGACTGAAAAAAATCCACGGTTAGGTGGTATACAATTATGGACGGACTGCCTGCCGAGTGCAGACACAGAGGTAGCCACAGCCGTGAACTACCGTACTGTACTGTGTCTGCAGCTAATATAGACTGGTTGATAAAGAGAAGATGTCTATGTAACTATGTATGTATAAAGAAGAATGAAAAAAAACCACGGTTAGGTGGTATACAATTATGGACGGACTGCCTGCCGAGTGCAGACACAGAGGTAGCCACAGCCGTGAACTACCGTACTGTACTGTGTCTGCAGCTAATATAGACTGGTTGATAAAGAGAAGATGTCTATGTAACTATGTATGTATAAAGAAGAATGAAAAAAATCCACGGTTAGGTGGTATTACAATTATGGACGGACTGCCTGCCGAGTGCAGAGACACAGAGGTAGCCACAGCCGTGAACTACCGTACTGTGTCTGCTGCGACTGGATGATAAATGATATAAAAAATATATATATATCACTACTGCAGCCGGACAGGTATATATTATATATTATATAATGACGGACCTGCTGGACACTGTCTGTCAGCAGAATGAGTTTTATTTTTATAGAATAAAAAAAAAAAAACACACAAGTGAAGTCACACGACGAGTGTTTAACTTTTTCAGGCAATCACAATATAAGTATACTACTAACTATACTGGTGGTCAGTGTGGTCAGGTCACTGGTCAGTCACACTGGCAGTGGCACTCCTGCAGCAAAAGTGTGCACTGTTTAATTTTAATATAATATGTACTCCTGGCTCCTGCTATAACCTATAACTGGCACTGCAGTAGTGCTCCCCAGTCTCCCCCACAATTATAAGCTGTGTGAGCTGAGCAGTCAGACAGATATATATAATATTATATATAGATAATAGATGATGCAGCACACTGGCCTGAGCCTGAGCAGTGCACACAGATATGGTATGTGACTGACTGAGTCACTGTGTGTATCGCTTTTTTCAGGCAGAGAACGGATATATTAAATAAACTGCACTGTGTGTCTGGTGGTCACTCACTATATAATATATTATGTACTCCTGGCTCCTGCTATAACCTATAACTGGCACTGCAGTAGTGCTCCCCAGTCTCCCCCACAATTATAAGCTGTGTGAGCTGAGCAGTCAGACAGATATATATAATATTATATATAGATAATAGATGATGCAGCACACTGGCCTGAGCCTGAGCAGTGCACACAGATATGGTATGTGACTGACTGAGTCACTGTGTGTATCGCTTTTTTCAGGCAGAGAACGGATATATTAAATAAACTGCACTGTGTGTCTGGTGGTCACTCACTATATAATATATTATGTACTCCTGGCTCCTGCTATAACCTATAACTGGCACTGCAGTAGTGCTCCCCAGTCTCCCCCACAATTATAAGCTGTGTGAGCTGAGCAGTCAGACAGATATATATAATATTATATATAGATAATAGATGATGCAGCACACTGGCCTGAGCCTGAGCAGTGCACACAGATATGGTATGTGACTGACTGAGTCACTGAGTGCTGTGTATCGCTTTTTTCAGGCAGAGAACGGATTATAAAGTAAACTGCACTGTCCTCACTAGTAAACTCTCTCCACTCAGTCTCTACACTTCTACAGTAACAGTACTCCTCCTAGTCAGCTCCAGTAAATCTCTCTCAGTCTCTTATAATCTAAATGGAGAGGACGCCAGCCACGTCCTCTCCCTATCAATCTCAATGCACGTGTGAAAATGGCGGCGACGCGCGGCTCCTTATATAGAATCCGAGTCTCGCGATAGAATCCGAGCCTCGCGAGAATCCGACAGCGTCATGATGACGTTCGGGCGCGCTCGGGTTAACCGAGCAAGGCGGGAAGATCCGAGTCGCTCGGACCCGTGAAAAAAAACATGAAGTTCTGGCGGGTTCGGATTCAGAGAAACCGAACCCGCTCATCTCTAATTAAAACCAAGTGAAATGCAGGCTTGAAGACAGTCAGCCACAGAACCTGTGTAATTCATGGTAAGACTAATCATTTTTAAAAAAGGGTCAGAACTTTCAAGTATTCCTAATAATTAGGTTTATCATACTATCCCTTTAAACCAGGACACTCATAAATTATACAGGTTCCGTGGCTGACTGACTTCAAGCATGCATTTCACCTGGTTCAATCAGCCACAGAACCTGGTAATTCACGATTGTCCCATCTTAAAGAGATAACATGATAAGCCTACGAATAATGAAAGTAGAAAATTCAAAAATCTGTTGCATGTTACACACATATTTTTGATGATGAAATTTTCAAACCTTTTGTCATAGAATATAATATGGAAAGCAGAACACATCTCTCTGTGGAATGTTAAACAAGATTTATTTTCCCTCGCATGGTCAAACACTTTAGTCATTCATGCTTTTCCGTCATTCTTCTGCTCATGTGTGAAGCAATCATCCAAACGAGTGAAAGCAAATCATGTAGAACACCACATCAAAAAATTAATGTAGCCTGCATGCAATATTCATGCATAGTAAAATATAAATGTGTAGAAAAAAGTAATCTGTATGTGGTTTTTTTTTTTTACTAGGAGAAAAATATATTTAGCCATTTTATTTAGAGGAAAGAAACAGTTCCATAATTTACTGGGTAAAAAATACCAGGCCAGTACATACTGTACAATTTGTTTGTTTTTTTCTTTATAAAGTACCAAGCTTGAAACTGCTTTGATTTGAAATAACAGTTGGGAGCAGAAGTTGAAGCAAAGGTCTCATGCATAAATAAAAAGCCAAATGGATATACTCTTTTTGAAGCATTGAAATTACACAAATTATCTATTCTGAGTCTTAAACCTACTGACACATGTTAACTTTAAAAGACCAGAGAGGAACAATTCCAAATTTTGCATAATACAATTTAAATTTTTTTTTTCATATACAGTATGGTCAGTAATCAGTTTCTAGGCTAGGTAGTCTTTTAATCATCATATTCAGGTGGTCATTGACAGGTGCAAATAGGGATGATAGTTGCATGCCACCACAAGAGTACTGCTTGCGAGTGGATGTTGCTGAGGCATCACTGATGTTAACTGGTGCTTTCTTCTTTGCTCTGATAAATGCGTATTTTGCAAACAAAACCAATTCTAATAAACATAGCTAAAAGTGAAAGTGATGAATGTCTGGTATAAGCAAGCACACGTGCAACTGGTATGGAACTGCACATACTTCATTTTACCATTTCATATATTTTTTAAAGAATGGATGTTGTGCCTGGATTTTTATCTAATTCTGCATCAACTCCATTGTGTTTTGACCTAATACATGTAGCAGCAAATGAATTAAAAGATTGCTTTTGTAATTTCTGTGGCAATTTGCATTGCAGATTATTACTGCCAAATACTGGACAGATACTGTATATAATATAGTAGTCCTTGAATTTAACCTAATCGCATGCTGTGCTCTCCTCCCCTCAGACACAGTGACTGCAAGGTGGTCGGCCTGGCGATAATGTGTACCGGCTGCCAATTTCTTACCAGTACTCAGTACTGACCTCGTACCACCATACTTGCAGCACTGCCTAATATGCTTACAGCAAATTGACAATTAGTGATGTAGGGATAGTGTCTGACCATACACACATGCAGTTACATCATTTGTATATTTAGTGGACACCTTACTTTGAAAATATCCACATTGCATCTGACTGATTGAGCACATGCTCTAATTATCTGTTATAAGTGAGCACTCTATAGTGCATTCATTGTAATCTTCATTAGCAGTTAACTGCATGGGTATAATGTTCTTGATTATGCATAGCCATAAAGGGGACACTTGAATTACTAGAAAAAGGTTATGTCTGCACATTACTATGGGTAAAGCATGATGATTGGGCATACTAATAAAGCTATGGTGACAAGGTCTACACTTAAGTTTACTAAAGTTCTCTTTTAACCACCGCCAATGAAACTACAAGTACTCAGCTCATTCTGAAAGTATCACAAGGTTGTCCAGCATCAGCGAGAGAAAATAACAAATGTGAAAAATAAATAAATAGCAGACACAGTCTTCTTCTGAATGATTAATTAAGTAAATTTAACATTATATTTCATTGATAATTGATTTCAAGATGTTATTTTCCTCCCATTCAGACATTCTCTTCCTCTCATGGATTAATCATGTAGACACTATAATTATTTTAGCATTAATACCTACATGTGCTTGGCTATAGAATCAGAGGCAGTTTTTCCCACAATAAAGAAAACTCATAAGGCTGCATTTATGGGAAAATACAGACATCCATTCAGCAAAATCACAATAGTCTATGGATTTCATTAACAATCTTGAGTACCATTTGTTTTTATATTCCAACAAACCTAAAACAAATCCATTCCATTTTTTTGCATAATTATTATTACAAGGTCAATTCAATACAATTGTTGAGCAGCCAATAGTTGATGTAGTTACTATCCTAGTAATCAGGATCCCAATAGGCAGAATGTCCGCAAGGGGCTTTCTAGTGCTCGCCCCACTGCTGGCATTCTGGCAGCTGGGCTCCTGGCGTCAGCATTCTGATTGACGGGATCCCGACCGCTGGCATTCCATACCCAACCCAATTATAATAATATAAATGACTGCACTAAAGGTTCTGTGAAAGGGAGGACAATGAAGACTCATTATTCAATAAGCTTAAAAACAAACACTTGAATTTGGAATTAACACAAATAAAGACTCCTTGGAGTGCTTGCTGTATGATCCAACTAAAATAAACTTTGTTGGACTTACTTTTTATCTACTGTAGCTGCAAAACTGAGCTTTACAGCTATCAAGCCTTTTTAACGTGGTTCTACAGGTATTTGCAAACATACTAACAGTCTGATCAGGGACCATTTGTCAGGAGAATAGTCAGATTTACTCAACCTAGCTCATTACCTGTTGCTGCTGTCAGTCTACTTGTGTTTACCTGGAGTCTAATTGAGGAGCTGTAATTGCTTATAGGTGCTTTATAATCTGATCTGTGGCACTTACAGGTTGTTGGTCGTAGCATTCACCGGTTGCTGCTATTACTTTTCTCCTGATGGACTCATCTTCTTTTTAAGTATTCTACATATTATTCTTCTGTTCCCAAATTTTTCATAACTATTGACAACTACCTTTTGCCACCAGTCCTGAAAGTTGCTAGTTCATTATTGTGTTCTTTAGTCACTTGGCTTGTATATTTGTTTCTCAAAGTTATTAGCAGCCTGTCACCATTCACTGTGCTACTATTTTTGTATTGTGCACGCTACAATGTTTGTATATTATATTCTGCTTTATGTGGAGTTGATAAACTAACCTAAATCTTGGGGAAACAGAATACTGATGAGCACACTGTGATCCTCATATGTGAAAATGGGCCCCCTATATACAGCATATGGAAAGCAGAGGTTCATTCTATAGGTTTACACAAAGACTGGGTTGACTCATCACATCCTCCTGCTGACCTTAATCCATCTGTATATTATTAATAAAAAAATGAAATCATACATCTAAAAAAGATAAAATTCACATGATTGTAGCATTATATTCCAAATAAACCTTAAATAGAGTCCAATTTCCCTTCATGATGAGCTCAACATATGGCTAAATCTCTCAATATATGATAGATGAATTAAAAAAAATAGTTAAGAAAACTAACTCACAAAGATACAGTATGATTCAGTAATATGATATGGGGTGCTCACATACAGATGTGTTCTCTTACATCTAGCGTCCTCATGCCATGTAGTGCAACCTGCTACCTGCGCTCTGATGTGCCGCTGCTTGTCGTTCTAAGTTATCTCATTATATAACTTTTTGTCCACCAGATGTTGCTTTTCCTAAACTGTACAGCACGTGTCAAATAGCCAATGAAGTTTCTGTAGCACCGGCCGCTGATGAACGAAGTTATTCAGTACACTATAGAACAGCATGTTTGTCATGAATCCAGAGTTGCACTGTATGTACAGTAAATAAAGAGTTAAATAATTCAGTGTGTGAGTGCTGTATTTTTTTTTTATATGTTCTTCTATGGAAGAGCAAGGCATGAAATCCTTTGATAGGTCGGCTGGGATTGATCCATAAGGAGATGGAGTGAATGTAGATCTGGGCCAAGCTTTGTCAGGGTACAGTATACTATTTATTTACTTACTGTAGTATAATATTGTGTATTATAATATCGATTAGAAATGAGCGGGTTCGGATTTACTTGGTTCTTAACGCCAGAACTATCGCAAGTTCTTTTTTTCTGGATTTTTCTTATTGGCTAACCAAAACACGTGACGTCCATGAGCCAATAAGGAGATTCGGGTAAATCCGAATAATTCCGAGTAAAACCGAACCCGCTCATCTCTAATATCGATGCGACCACACCAGGCTGGGATTTTCCTGACACCATCACATCTGATGCAACCACATTAAAGGAGCCTGCTGGTGGCAGCTGGAAGCTATTGTACTGTAATATTAGCCAGTCACTGTACTGTAAGTAATTAATGTGGGATTTTGTTTTTAAATTAATATTTTTTTATTGTTTTTTTCTTTAGAGTGAGGCCTTTTGTGTGTTGTTTTTTTTTACCCTGTCACTGGCAATTTCTAGGGTTTTTTCTTTGAGGGGCTATTGATTCACAAGAAGGCCCCAGAGGAAACCACCCTCCCCATCCAGTAAGTACTGGTCATCATATTTTACTACTGTATTTCTCTTCCTCTGTGTGTGTTTTTTTTCATGGGGGTGGGCTGGGGGCTATTGTGTGTATTTTTATACCCTATTGATGGAAATGTATGGGTTTATTCATGGGGGCTAATGTGTTTTTTGTTCGCCATCTGTGGCAATGTGCATGGTTTTTCATGGGAGGTATTATGTGTTTTTTTTCATGGGGAGTGGGGTTTGCTTGAAGATTTGTACTGTAGTGTTTTTGTTTCAAAACTATATGGAGGCAAACTTACCTTAAAGTGTTTTTTCCACAGTATAGTGATTTGCTCACCCCCAGCCACCTTTGGAGTCAGCAAAAGAGGAGGTAGTCAACAAGCAACAGCCAGGCCATAGCTGCCCTCACCCAGCCACTAAGTACTGTGCATCATAATTTACTACTGTACTTCTCTTTCTTTGTGTGTTTTTTTTCATGGAGGGGGGGGCTATTGTGTGTTTTTTAACCCTGTCAGTGGAAATGTGTGGGTTTATTCATGGGGCTATTATGTGTATTTGTTTTTTTAACACCGTAAGTGGAAATTTGTAGGTTTATTCATGGGGCTATTGTGTGTTTTTTTACCCTGTCAGTGTCAAAGTGTGTATTTTTTCATGGGGAGGAGTCTATTGTGTGTTTGTTTTAAATTTGTCATTGGCAAGGTGTGGGGGCCACCTTTAACCTGTCTGTGGAAATATGTGGGTTTATTCATGGGGGACTATTGTATGTTTTGTTTTGTTTTAAATTGTTTTATTGGTTTTTACAAGCATATGAACAAAGAAACAAACCGTAATAGACAGTAAGAAGCATATTAGAAAGACATAGGAAGGAGGATGCTAAGCAGGTGGACCAGTTGTAGGATGCAGAACAACCCTTCTAACAAGCAACCATCATTAACAATTACAAACATCAGAAGACAAATAAAAGAAGAGAAGAGAAAAAATAAAATAAAATAAAGAAGAGTGGATAGGGGTGAGTGTGGGTAAAAACAATAAACAATATAGAGGGGGGAGGGGTCGGCCAGTCGAGGTTATATACAATGACAAACTAAAGTAAAAATAAGGAACTAATTAAATTAAATTAAACAGTTGCCAGTGGCGGTTCAGCATTAAAGTGCAAAGTCCAAGGCGTCCATGTTTTAGTAAAGGAATTGGGTGAGTCATGAAGTGCAGCTGTAATGCGTTCTAGCTTATACGTGAACCAAATGGTGTTAATACTTAGTAGCAGTTAAAGTGGGAGGGGCCGAGGATTTCCAATTTGAAGCAATATGACATTTGGCCGTGTTCACTATGTGCTTTATTAAGGTACGTTGGTGACGTGAGGTGTCAGGAATGAGGCGGGAGAGTAATTAGTTTAGGGGTGAGTCAGGGACGGTTATATTCGTGACATCTAAAACCAATTTATGAATCTGTCGCCAATATTGGCGTATCGATGGACAGGACCACTAAACATGCAGCAGGGTACCCCGGTGCCCACATAATCTCCAGCAATCAGCAGAGCAAGTGGGGTAGATAGTTTGCAGTCTAGCCGGTACCAAGTACCATCTGTAATATAACTTATAAGAATTTTCAGCAATCCGAACAGATATAGAACTCTTGGTAATTTCTTGTCTGATATCATCCCATTCCTCAACAGTTAAGGTTTCTCCCACATCCCTCTCCAAGGCCAATTCGTGACATTCTTTGGGAGGGACTTTGTGTGACAATAGTACTCGGTAGATGCGCGAAAGTAGCCCCTTTGTTGAGTGGGGGCCTCGACACCATGTTTCAAGAGGGGTCGTTATGATAGGGTGTGTGGGTTTAGGAAAAGTATTGTAGAAGTGTCATATTTGTAAGAACTGATAGAAAACTGAATGGGGGAGAGCAAAAAACGAGTTTGTAAATCCACAAAGGATGGAAAGGAGGAAAGAGGGGCTAAGTCCTGAAGAATTAGAATGTTGTGTGCGGTCCAACATCGGAATGCAAGGTGATTATTGCCCGGGGGGAATTGTGTATTGTTCCATAAAGGAGCTAAATAAGGGTTGTGAGAACGGAGTTGATAGAAACAAATACAAAGATCCCATATCGAAAGAGAGAAACGTATCATAAATAAGAGTAGAGTGGAATTCGGGCGGGAGCGGGGCGGACACCATAGTAAGGTTGAAGGTGAATACATGTGCAATGAGTGCACCTCAAGAAAAGTTCATGTTCTCTGTGCAGGTGGTGAGTGCCAAAGAACACAAGTGGCCAAATGCGTAGCTCGATAGTAACGAATAAGATCCGGCATGCTGAGACCGCCCTCAGTACTGTGTTGTTGGAGTAGTCTCATTTTGACTCTAGGTTTTTTCCCAGCCCAAATAAAGTTAGATAGGTCCCGTTGAAGGTTTTTCAGTATCTTAATGGGGATGTGGATTGGGAGGGTTTGCCATAAATACAATAATCGCGGCAGTAGGTTCATCTTAACTGCCGCGATGCGACCAAACCAAGAAACAAACAATTTGTTCCAAGAGACCAGATCAGATTTTATTGAAGAAAGCAAATGTGGGAAGTTAGCTGCATATAAAGATGAGTAGAATTTGGTTAAGTAAATACCTAGATATTTGAGCTTAGTGCTTTGCCATTTGAATGAATAAGAGGAGTGTAAGAGGCGAAGATCTTGTTGAGATATATGTAGGTCTAGGACCTCTGTTTTGTCTAAATTGAGTTTATAGTTAGAAAAGGAGCTATACGTCCGAATCTCCTCAAATAGGTGTTGTAGGGAGGAGCACGGGTCGGTCAGAGTTAAAATAGAGCAATTTTATACTCATGATTGCCTACTAAAATGCCCGAGATGTTAGAGTTCAGTTGAACTTTTGCAGCTAATGGCTCCATCACCAGTGCAAAAAGCAGGGGAGAAAGTGGACAGCCCTGCCGGGTGCCATTTCTAATAGGAAGAGGCTGGGAGGAAAGACCATTGACTAGAATGGAAGCAGAAGGATTGCGATAGAGTGAGGTGACAGCATTATAAAATGCACCATGCAATCCTATAGTCTGTAGGGTTTGTTGTATAAAGGGCCAGGCCACTCTATCAAAGGCCTTTTCCGCATCGAGAGCCACCACCAGAGTCGGGAGGGATTCCCTGTGGGAGAGATGAATGAGATCAATAAGATGCTGAGTATTGTCTGCAGCTTGACGATTGGGAATGAAACCCACTTGGTCCGGATGTATTAGTGCGGGGAGATAAGGAGCAAGTCGATACGCAAGGATTTTGGCGAATAACTTCAGACCCGTGTTCAGTAATGAAATGGGTCTATAATTTTTAATTTCTTGCGGATCCCGGTCAGGTTTAGGGATAACTATAATATTAGCTCTGGTGGTGGCTGCATCGAGGGAGCCCTCCTCCATTAGTGAATTAAAGAGTGAGTGTAGCATAGGAAGAAGGGCTTGGGAGAATTTTTTATAATAGATAGCGGTATGACCGTCTGGAACCGGGGCGGAAGAACGGTGGAGTTGCTTAACCGTAGCAAGAATTTCTTCGTGAGTGATAGGAGCGTTGAGTGCCTCAAGGTCTACTGTAGTAAGAGTCGGCAGATGACAGGAGGAAAGGTATTGTTGAATAGCAGAAATATGATGCGGAGCAGTAAAAATATCAGAAGAGAGATTATAAAGGGAGGTATAGTAGTCTTGGAAGTGGGAGGCCATCAATTTAGGATCACAGGTTGTGGATCCATCAGGGCATTTCAATGTCAGTATGTGATTGAGCGTGCGTTTCACACGTAGCCGACGGGCCAGCAAAGCAGCCGCTTTATCTGATTTTTTCGTAAAATGTCCGACAGATCCACAAGAGTGATTTAATCATCTTCTTAGTAAGGATTTGTGACAGCTGTTCTTTCAAAGTAAGAATCTTTAAATAGAGCTTGCGTTTGGGAAAGCGTTGGTGATGAAGAGTTAACGAAGTCCATTCGGCTTCTAGGTCAGCAATCCGTTTAGCTTCAATCTTCCTCTGGGCAGACGTAAGGTTAATGAGAAGGCCCCGCGATGTAGCTTTATGTGCTTCCCATAGTATAGCAGGTGAAATGTCTGGAGAGACATTCTCAGTAAAATAATGGTGAATTGCAGTATCAATTCGAGACACGTTAGAGGAATTGAGAAGTGACTCATTAAGGCGCCATGTGCACGTAACCGAAGGTTTATGAGGGATAGCCAATTCAAGTGTTATCGCATAGTGGTCTGACCATGTGTTCGGGATCACCTGAGCTTCCAAAAGGGTCTGAGTAGAATCACGATCTACAAAAATATAATCGATACGAGTATATAAGTCGTATTGTGGAGAATAGTGAGTATAGCCCGTAGCTGACGGATAAAGTGTTTTCCAGCTATCATATAGGTTGTGAGCTGTGATGCCTGATTGTAGGAGTTTAGATAGTTTTGCATGGGGAGAGGTCCCCAAGCTTGGGCGGGATCTATCAGCACGGTGGTCTAGGGTAGCGTTACAATCACCGGCCACAATAACACAGGAAATCGAGAACTTGGAGAGATGATGATCTGCTGCATGTTTGGGGTGTAAATCGATGCTAAAGTGATAGGAGTTTGATTGAGGGTGCCGGAGAGGATGACAAACCTGCCATAGATATCAAGAACCGTGTCCCAGACAACCAAGGGGAGGTCTCGGTGGATCAATATAGCAGTACCTCTACGCTTAGCCATCATTGTAGAATAAAAGGCTTGGGGTAACGTTTAGAGCTTAAAGAAGGGTGGGGAGCTTTAAAGTGGGTCTCCTGTAAGAAGACTATATCTGCCTTTTGTCGGGTGAAAAATTGAAGCGCCATGGACACCTTGGTCGGAGAATTGAGGCCATTGACATTAATAGATAATATTTTCAGAGTCATGGGGGATAAAAATCAGCAAAGCTCAGTAGGGAGAATAATCCACGAAATGGTCGACCAGGGGGGACGAAAGAGGGGTAAAAAAAAGACAGGAATAGAAACGGGTAAAGGGGAACATGAGAATAAACTCAAGGGATAGACCTTTTCCTAAAAATGGGTTGGGTCTATGAGTGAAAGGGTTAATGCCAGGTGGGCAGTCCCTTCGGAGTGGGGGGTAGCGCCAGTAACCATAAACAATGAGAAGAAAGAGGAACATAGGGAAAAAAGGAAAATACATTCTGCAAGCCAGTGTAAGGGGTGTGAAAAGCTAGGTCAGAGGGGAAACAGGAACAAAACCAGAAGAGAAGATAGTGCAAATAATAGTTATGCATACAATAATAGCACAACAAAATACAAGATTAGCACAATGTAAAATTAGCTAACTTATCTACAGAAAGAGAAACATCAGGTGTACATTGAAACATAAATGAAATAGTGGTAGTTTGCAGTAAACAAACCATCCGTGGCAGATATAGTACGTCTATGAGCCCGAGTCATCCCTCAGAACCGAACGGCAGATTAACCTTACCAAGTCAATGTATGAAACCAACATAAGAGTGGGATTACTCAGGGCCGATGTGTAGGAGTCCCCAACAATGCATAGTCCACCAAGCAACAAAAGTCAAACGTGTCAAACAATGTAACCTGAAAGGGGAGGAGTTAGCTTATAAAGACAAGCATAGTAACTAAACTATGGATATCAGCTCAATTTCTCATTTAGTAGACAATTCAGGAGTAGGCGCCATAGGTCTCCTAGGGGAAGTGATGGTGAGTTGGTTTCTAATCTCTTCAGGGAGAGAGTCAGAGATGCCAAGGGACTTGAAGAGGTCATATCCCTGAGCGGGGGTTGTAATCGAGTGGTGAGAACCATCTTTGGAGACATGGAATTGGAACGGGAACCCCCATTTATACTTAATGGAGTGGTCGCGGAGAACCTTGGTGACAGCAGTAAGGTCCTGTCGCTTCCGAAGCGTAGAGGGGTCCAGGTCCTGCTAAATCTGAAGCTGGATCCCTGAATAAGCAACAGATTGATGTTCACGAGCCGCCATCATAAATTTCTCCTTCGTTTTGTAATAGTGGAACCGCAAAATAACATCTCGAGGTGGTTGAGTGGGGGGTGGATGTGGGCGCAGCGCTCTGTGCGCCCTATCCAGAAAAAAGAGATCTTTAGGAACCTCAGGAATCAGAGTCAACAGTAGGCCCTCTAGAAAGCCCGGAAGGCCCTCCATAGTAACACTCTCCGGTATGTTGCGGATTCGGACATTATTCCGGCGATTCCGGTTGTCCAAATCTTCTAGATGGTCCCCATGGTGATCCAAATCTGCGCGAATCTCAGGTAGCTCCTGTTTGACTACTGCTTGATATTGGAAGACTTCATCCATTTTACGTTCCAGGGAGTCTGTACGGGACCGATCTCATTTCCGTCTGGATAGTCTTAGTGACAATAGCAACAATATCTTGGGTTGTGAGACTAGCTTTCGGAGATGGGGCATCGTCGGCATCCGACAGGGGGTCAACGGTGGGGGAGTTACAAGGAGTAGCATCTGCTTTCTCCCAGGCCCGAAGTATACTGGGTTTAGCAAGAGACGGAGTTTTACGGTTCCTCTGTGACATAGTGAAATGGAAGAGATAGGTGGGTAGCAGCAGGAAATGTCATCTCAGGAGAACACTCGGCACAAACTTGAAAGGGTTAAAAGATGGCTCCCAGAGATTCTATGACTAGCACATGAGGTAGCCCCTAAACACTACAAGGCCGCAGAATGATTTAGCATAAAACAGGCATCAGGAGCATTTCACATTGCAAAGGGTTAAGCAAATAGCTACATGGTGTGAGGCATGATCCAGGGAAGTGGGGTGAGGTGCAGATCCTACGCAGAGCCCATAGGGCAACGGCAGCTGATTCATAGGGAGCAGCCCGCCCACACAATCGCGGACTAGCCAGTGACCGGTGGCGGCGCGGCTGAACAGCGTAGAAAACCCCACATGGCACCCCCCCCCCCCGGGCCCAGAATGTGAATGGTGTGGAGGGGTAAAAAACCGGACACTCATTCCCAGATATATCAGGGTGCTGAAGGGTGTACAAATGGGAGAGTATGCAGAAGCACTGGGTCAGGGTCAGGGCCTGGTCAGGGTCCAATACCAGGGGGCAAGAGAGGAAGGGCAAAAAGCTCCTCGAAGCTCCCTGACAGCCAGGTGATGGCAGGTAGCTGTCTGTAGAGAGCAGGAGCCCAGAGCTGGAGGGGGGAAGCAAGCAGAGTACCTTAAGCAGCTGGGGTGGTCACCCAGGCCTGCACAGCTCATACAATATGGGCTTAGTCTTAACTAGTGCCCGCGGTCCACACGCCGGGGATCTGGGGCTGAATAGTGCCTCTCTCACAAGGAGCTCCGGAGTGTGCAGCAGGAGGACAGCGGCGGGCAGATGGCTGACGGCGGAGAGGACCCCGGGATCTCAGCGATCCGTGTCACAGCGCCGCGCGTCTTCAGCTGCGAAGAGGCTGCAGGGAGCAGGGGCAGTGATCGGCATCTGAGTTCACAGAGGGACCCACCAGCCGAGGTAAGATGGCCGCCTCTCGATCACCGGTCCCAGAGGAGTAGCGTCCTCACAGCAGTCTCCCGGTGCTTAGACTCCCTGGGGACCGAAGTGGGGTTGCAGGATATGTACAGGGACGGCAGTATAAAGATGGGGCTCGCCAGAGGTATCTTGATGCCCGAATCCCGATCCTGGATCACCGTCCCAGACCGCCCTCAAACTTTAGGTCCCGGTTTCACGCTGGGGGAAGGCTGCAATCCGCAGGAGCACTTAAAAGCACTCTCCGACTCAGCAAGACGGGAGGGGTCGTGGGAGGCAGCCTGGGGTGCTCAGGGAAGGAGCAGGTGGGGAAAATAAGTTATGTGAAACACTGTCTCCAGGAGCTTTAGGATAACACGTCCTCTCACTTCAATGGCTAGGCCACGCCCCTATTGTATGTTTTTTTACCCTGTTAGTGCCATTGTGTGGGTTTTTTTTTCCATTGGGGCGATTTTGTGTTTTTTTCATGTCGGGGGTGGGTTAAAGAATTGTACTGTATGGGTTTTCTTCTTTCAAACCTGTTTTTGAGATAGTAAGACGGAATTGGGCAGGCTTAATATAGGAGCCAATCATTCATAGATGTGGCAGTTTGGCTATTCAGAACACCTGACTGGATGCTATTTCAGGTGAGTAGAGTTGAAGATGTTGTACCAGCTATATGGGGAACTGGAACACTGGGGTTTTGGATTACTAGTTTAGTGGAATACCTGGGAAGTACATAACACTGAGGGTTAACTATCACTGGGATGAGATTAACCAGTGAATCTGGAAATGCTGCAATAGATTTGCTGTAGCAGCTTTTCAGGAACACTGGGATAGGCTGTACCAGCGAACTGGAGAATGCTGCAATGGAGTTGAAGGAGAAGCCCTTCAGGAATGCTGGGATAGGCTATACCAGAAAATGGAGAAATGCTGCAATGGAGTTGCAGAAGCAGCCCTTCAGGAATGCTGGGATTGGCTGTACCAGCAAATTGGGAAATGCTGCAATGATGTACTGAGCAGCCCTTCAGGATCACTGGGATTGGCTGTACCGGTGAATACACAGAATCTGCTGTGACGATTAACTAAGCAGCCCTTCAGGATCACTGGGATTTGCTGTACTGGTGAATCTGGATAAGCTGCAATGATGAACTGAGCAGCCCTTCAGGATCTCTGGGATTGGCTGTACCGGTGAATCTGGATATGCTGCGATGATTAAATGGGCAGCTATATGGGTTAACACAGGAATCCAGGGAATGTAGAGATGGAAACTGCACTATAATGCAGCAGGATAGTCAAGAGCTCACAGCAGGTTGATAGACAAAAAAAGCACTGGCAGTTTGCCTGTGCTGAAATTCAGGAGTTATACACCTGACTTGGTGCTGATTGGTGGAGATAATCACATGACTGTAAAATAGTACCTTATTGAACTCTGTGTGGTCACTGATCAGAACTGTCATGGTGCCGTCCATGACTGGTTTTGGAGGGAACTGCCGGCATGGAGTTGGCAGTGGAAACCGACGATGGCATGGAGACACAGCTCAGCAGCAGACAGGGCAGGACAGCAGATGAACCAGCGGATGATGGACGGTGCAGGTAAGAGAGCGTGGCTGGGGAGTGCTGAATACCTCTGTTTTGGGACAATAAGGTTACAGTGTTTTTCCAACAGAATGTGCCCATTCTCAGCGCCCTGTATACAAATACAACAAGGGACTAATAACAAATATTGATTATCTACACGTGACAAACAAAATGGAGAAGGTCAAATTCATTGTTGCTTTTATATATATTTAAAGCATATATTTATCAATCAAACTGTTAAAATCAGGTACCAATGGTATCATGTACCAATGGTGGCAGATAGACCACCATGAGTTTTTAACCAGCTTGAATGTAACATGCACAGCAAGAATAGTATACACAGCAGGATAATCCCACGTCACATATTCAATGTGACAGGCCACACCCCTTATATATATTTTATAGGTCTATCATAATATACCTTTAGTCCAGGACTCATATGAATTACACAAGTTCTGTTGCTGGCTAAATTTAAGCCTGCATTTCACATCATTAATTAAGATTTTCTGGTTTACCTGAGCCTGAAAATAGAATACATTTTTGTATTTTGTCTTTTTTTGTCTTGAACTTTCATAACATACTATAACTACATGTGCTCTTGGTGTCTCTTGTTATCTTAATCAAACTCCAAGCAACAACTGTTATGATGTGCATCAGATGTCTTCATTCAGATAAAATCTGTCATATTCTCCAAAATGAATATGCAGACCATTTATAATTTGATATTCATCATTGAAGAAAATGAGTGGAAAACTGAATTTGATACACACACATGTCATTATGAGGACTTAATTATGCCATTTGGACCAAGCACAAGCAGTTCTCCAAGATCTAATAAATTAAGTCCTAAGAGAGTTCCTGGGTCAATTCATGTTAGTGTATGTGGAAGATATTCTTATCTACTCCATCTCCCTGGAGAACAGTATCATCAGCATCATTTTAGAGAGGTTCTACAGAAATCACAACAAGATCATTTATATATAAAACTGGAGAAATGTGAACATGAGGTTTCCAAAATATCTTTTCTTAGCTATGTGATTTCACCTCAAGGTTATGTTATGGATGTCAAAAAATGTCCATTGGGTTCTTTCTATTTGAAAGCCCTCTAAAGATTTTTGGCCTTTGCCAATTATTACAGGAGATTTATCAAATTATTTTCTTTTATTGTAGCCCAACTCATGGCTCTGACCAGGAAATGATACAATAAAATAGGCTTATAAAAAGATAAGTACATCTAATAATAAGATACATTAATGTGTTTTTTTTTCAGGAAGTATGCAGCAGCTGAGTTCAACTATGATGTTGGGAATCCAGAACTTCTGTTGAGTAACTGGGCACTTGAAGCATGAATGCACTAACTGGAGGAGTACATGAAAAGAAACACACTGTTCACTGACCATAAGAATATCCAATATATTGACAGAGCCAAAAGACTGAAACTCAAACAATAAAGAGGTAGGGTAGTGGTGGATCAAGGGTGCCAAAGAAGGGTAGAGCAAAAAGCAATGATACTTTCCAGATACAAACACTTTTAGATTGATGAAATAACAATAGGATACATCACTTGACTTCTGTTTTTAGACAAAATGTCTAAAACTCTGTATTTTCTCACAGATGTATGATAGTCCAGATAAGTACATGAGAAAAAGCAAAAGTAAACAATAATGTGTAGTAATGTAAACAAATCAATGGAATCAATGCCCTCTTGTGTCCAGAAAGTTAGGGGTGCTGTTAATAGCTTCCATGAAGAATGGATGGGATAGAGCATGACCACCACAATATAATCAATGGCACGTACCAACAAACTCACATCACGAGTGTAATAAAGAGCACATAAAGGTATCTTTTCACTGAAAAGGTAATAGTAAGACAGACCTAAATACACTGACGGAATAGCATGGAGAGGCCCTTTGGCTGGCAGCTGAGATCTGGACCAAAAGAGGCTGGACTAAATGGGAGAAGTGATTGATGGCAACAGAAGCAGGGAGAGCAGAGCCGAATCCTGCCCCTTGAAGCAGAGAGAGACACACTGCTTGAGATTTGAGCAATGTGTACCTGGAGTTTACAGCTGCCATTCACTGATGCCAGACCGTAGGTCTTTGGCAACAGTCAAAGGAGGTAGGAGGTGAAGATGTGAGGCAACTTTGAAGCTCAAGCCAGAGTTGGGCAGACCCAGAGAAGGATACCAGACTAAAGACCCTTCCTATAGGTGGAACTTGGTGTAGAGTCATGGACAGAGGAAGGACTCAGTCCCAAGCAACAGAAGATTGAACGGGAGGCAATAACAAGACCATCTGTCAGGATCCCGGCAGTCACAATGCTGATACTAGAACACAACAGGTGGTGAAGTGCTGCCACCAGAATACCAGTGCCACAGACTTTTCTCCCTCTATGTGTGTCCATGACACCCATAGAGGGAGAATATAACCTGTGGCGAGCAGTGAGCATGCAAGAGGCTTTCTAGTGCTCGACCAACTGCTGGCATACTAGTGGCCAGGATCCCACTGTCGGGATCATGACAGCTGGGATCCCCGCCGCCAGTAAAACATATGTATTCCAACTAAAAGGATGCTGATGGAGCACTAGTGCTGGGGGAGTACTATTATATCTGCAGTGCAGAGCAGATACTGACTTTTGCATGCAGGTCTGTTACCTCTCTCTCCCACAGCATCACAAATCAGACTTTTATAGAAGCAGGGTTACTAAGCAGTGGAGATGCCAGTAGTCAATAGTACTACAGCTTAAAATATAGTATGCCAATGCCTAACTACCTTTGAAGGTAGCAAAATATTAACCAAGACATAGCTACTTCTAAAGTATAAATTCTATGAGATCATTGGAGAACATATGCAGTGTTCCATTATTCTACAGTATAAAGTCATTATATTTACCCTTATCATATGCATAATGAAAAAGACAAAACATAGGCAGCGCAGATGACTTTATCATAAATAAGACATACTTAGAAACCTGTGGATATAGACTGAAGACAAATCTTCACTTAGTATATGGCCAGTGATATTACATTGTAAAGTCCCCTTACTATGACCATATATACTTATAGGAAGAGTTGGAGAGATGTTGCTCCAAAAGTAATCTGGGCACCTTAGTCAATACTAGCAAGGAATTAATGAACAACGTGGTTATAGCAGTATTGTAATTATCTTTATGCTAGCCACCTTAACCTTTTATGCAACTATGCTCCCCTACGAGCAAAGTAAGTGTCCCACCAAGTAACAATTGAACGTTATTTGAGTTACTGAATATATAACCCTTCTCTTTCTATTCACTTCAGGAACCACAGTAATATTAACTAATTGTAAAGATATACTGTACAAAAGTAGATTGCCTTCCATCCCAGACAAAAGAACAACAGCTATAATCAAGGAGGAATTAACCAGCAAACATCTAGAGCTCTATTATCCCGGGAGGAACCTCTGTTATGTGCACCAATGTATAGTGGCTACTATTTAAAGGACTTACTATAGTTTAAGGGAATCTGAATACTATTGATTTAAATAGTAAGCAGAGGATACCATGATACATGTTAAATGTATTTATTTGATGTCCCTATATTAATGGTTAAACTAATTTCTTTCCAAATGTGTATATAGAAGGTAATAGATTAAGGAAGTTGGTAAAAAAAATTAATAATTTCATAGTGACTTAAGAAAAAATTGTTCATAACTATCTAAATGGTTAAGTTATTGTTAACATATTGTCAACATATTGTCAAGTACATCATATGAATTTGTATGTATGTTTTCTGATAACTTTTGTTCCTCAGGTCTGAAGACTTATGTAGCTAAGTAAAGAACCACTGTGCCATGTGTTTATTAAACTTTTCAGAATGGGTGTATGTGAGATTTACTTAATAGTGTTACTATCCAAGGGGTATCCCAAGCTGCCCCTCCCCCTAGTGACAAGAGATAAATTGCCACTAACTATAGGATTATCTAAAATAGAACAAAGTAAAGCAGGGTAGTATTAATAATAATAATTTTAATAATAATAATAATAATAATAATAATAATAATGTACCTCATAAGCTAAACTTCATGTTAAGCAATGCCCATTTAGACAATGTTAGATTTATAAATGACTGTGCTTTTTAGATTAATATATAACTATCAATATTCTTATTTTGTGCATACCTTTGAGGATACCATCTTATTTGCCAATGAGATTACATCTATCATATTTAAAAAAAAATATTTAAAAAGTAAGACATTTTGAATGAGTTAATTCAAATCTATTTGATAATAATTTTTAATTATTAAACAGTATTAATGTTTACAGTTATTTTATTCATGTAAGGAAATGTTAAACTAATTTATTCATCTCAAAAGCCAAATACTGAATAATTGTACATTAGCCTTGAGCAAAGTTGGATTGGTTTCCCCCTTTTCAGCTCTGCAACTTGAACCAGCTGTCCTTTGTCTTCCCTGGAGCTTGCACCTGATGTTTATTTTACAGTGATAGCCAAATTATCATCACAAGCTAAATAAGTGGAAATAAAGAGAATATGCACTTATACGCACAAGCTGCAGCAGACAAAAGTTTAAATCAATTAAAATGATCACTTTCATCTTCAGAGGATAATACATCTCAATGTATCTGCTAAACAATGGAAGTGCTTCATAGTTCTATAGAAGTGCAAAACTGAACCAAATGTATTGTAAAACAGGATAAATTTGAATACTCTATTTACTACATACAGTATTGCATACTTTTTTTACTAAATAGAAAGAGCTTTTATTTATTTCTGAGATGCCTAAAACATTCCCAGTTAAAAAGTGATGAAAATCAGAAACTGTTCTATACTAGATAGGATGTATTTTGCTTGCTTTGGACATATTGGGAAAACATGGAATTACAAACCTCATCTGTAAGTACTGGTAACTGGAAAAGATGGTAGGTATACCGCTCACAGACCATTCTGGAGAACCAATTTTTTTTTGGTAGCAACTTAAAAAAAACAGGGTTGTCCAATACTCTATCATGTTTATACTTTAGAAAAGGCAACATTTAGGCATATGCCTGTATATGGTGGCATGGCTGTTTCTGATGCATTTTTATTTGTTTTGCATCAGAATTGATGTTGAATGTCTAGTGTTGTGTGTTTATGAGAAATTCCATTAGAAGCTCTAACAAGATGTGCCAGCTCTACATTTTGGAATGAAAGTGTAGTAAAGAATAGGTTAAGAGCATAGAACCAAAGCCAAAAAATAAATCAACAAACAATGAAACCAGCACAAATAAAAATGGCAATAATAATAATAAAAAAATAATGAGATTTATGATGAGATGGACTAATTAGTTGATGTACATTGCATCCGAAAAGTATTCACAGCACTGTTATGTTACAGCCTTATTGCAAAATGGAATATATTCATTTTTTCCCTCAAAATTCTACACACAATACCCCTTAATGACAATGTGAAAAAAAAATTTGGGGATTTTTGCAAATTTATTAAAAAAACACTAAGAAATCACATGTATATAAGTATTCACAGCTTTTGCTCAACACTTGTTGATGCACCTTTGGCAGCAATTACAGTCTCAAGTCTTATTTAATATAATGCCACAAGCTTGGCAGACCTATCTTTGTAGGAAAAAACAATGGTTCCCTAATGCACACCGAGTGAAAAATATTACTACATAATAGTCAGATTATACGGAGATCTTGGTTGCGTATATATCTGCAGATATAGGGTTAAGCCCCCAGGCCGATCGACAAGGCCTCTCCGTCACTGGGGGTCCCTAATACTAGGTATGGGTCTGGGGTGCAGGACCCCATCATGTCGGCACAGGTCGGCTACCCCAGGTCAGCACACAGGTGAAAATGAATAAGGGTTAATAGGAAGCACAGAAGTGCTATGTAAGTGGTGTGATTAAAATAATACATACAAAGTGATAGGGAAAATCATAAGTGTTAATAAAGTGTTAGGGTGTGCCGACCTGAAGCAGCCCAGCCACACCGACACAGGGGCCACCACACCCCACACCCACCCCATAAATAATTACAAATATGTCTGGGTTGAATTCCTAGTGTAAGGCCACATGGTAATGGCTCCTACAGCATCTGAGAGCCAGCTTACCTGGAGATACCCCTAGCTTCTCCTATGGCAGTCTAGAGTCAGCAATCCCTCCTAATGCTGACCCTTCCATGCCTCTCAATACAATACAAAAAATGGTGAGCTGCTCAATCAGATAGTGATGTCACTCAGGTGCTAAAAGGGAGGGGTAATTCTGTGTAGGAAAAAACAATGGTTCCCTAATGCACACCGAGTGAAAAATATTACTACATAATAGTCAGATTATACGGAGATCTTGGTTGCGTATATCTGCAGATATAGGGTTAAGCCCCCAGGCCGATCAACAAGGCCTCTCCATCACTGGGGGTCCCTAATACTAGGTATGGGTCTGGGGTGCAGGACCCCATCATGTCGGCACAGGTCGGCTACCCCAGGTCAGCACACAGGTGAAAATTAATAAGGGTTAATAGGAAGCACAGAAGTGCTATGTAAGTGGTGTGATTAAAATAATACAAATAATAATAATATTATTTTAATCACACCACTTACATAGCACTTCTGTGCTTCCTATTAACCCTTATTAATTTTCACCTGTGTGCTGACCTGGGGTAGCCGACCTGTGCCGACATGATGGGGTCCTGCACCCCAGACCCATACCTAGTATTAGGGACCCCCAGTGACGGAGAGGCCTTGTCGATCGGCCTGGGGGCTTAACCCTATATCTGCAGATATACGCAACCAAGATCTCCGTATAATCTGACTATTATGTAGTAATATTTTTCACTCGGTGTGCATTAGGGAACCATTGTTTTTTCCTACACAGAATTACCCCTCCCTTTTAGCACCTGAGTGACATCACTATCTGATTGAGCAGCTCACCATTTTTTGTATTGTATTGACAGACCTATCTTTGGCCAGTTTTGCCCATTCCTCTTTGCAGCACCCCTCAAGCTCCATCAGGTTGGATGGGAAACCTCGGCGCACAGCTATTTTCATATCTCTCCACAGATGTTCAATCAGATTTAAGTCTGGGCTCTGGCTGGGCCACTCAAGGACATTCACAGAGTTGTCCTGAAGCCACTCCTTTGATATCTTGGCTATGTGCTTAGGGTCATTGTCCTGCTGAAAGATGAACTGTTATCCCAGTCTGATGCCAAGAGAGCTCTGGAGCAGGTTTTCATCCAGGATGTCTCTGTACATTGCTGCATTTATCTTTCCCTCTATTCTGGCTAGTCTCCCAGTTCCTGCCACTGAAAAACATCCCCACAGCATGATGCTGATACCACCATGCTTCACTGTAGGGATGGTATTGGCCTGGTGATGAGCAGTGCCTGGTTTCCTCCAAACATGATGCCCAGCATTCACGCCAAATAGTTCAATCTTTGTCTCATCAGAAAAGAGAATTTTGTTTCTCATGGTCTGAGAGTCCTTTAGGTGCATTTTGGCAAACTCCCTGCCATGTGCTTTTTACTAAGGAGTGGCTTCCATCTGGTCACTCTACCATACAGGCCTGATTGGTGGATTGCTGCAGAGATGGTTGTCCTTCTGGAAGGTTCTCCTCTCTCCACAGAGGAAAGCTGTAGCTCTGACAGAGTGACCATTGGGTTCTTGGTCACCCCCATGACTAGGGCATTTCTTCCCTAATCACTCCGTTTAGATGGCTGGCCAGCTCTAGGAAGAGTCCTGCTGGTTCCAAACTTATTTATGGATGATGGAGGCCACTGTGCTCATTGGGACCTTCAAACAGCAGATATTTTTCTGTACCCTTCCCCAGATTTTTGCCTCAAGAAAATCCTGTCTCGGAGGTCTACACACAATTCCTTTGACTTCATGCTTGGTTTGTGCTCATATATGCACTGTCAAGTGTGGGACCTCATATAGACAGGTGTGTGCCTTTCCAAATCATATCCAATCAACTTAATTTACCACAGGTGGACTACAATTAAGCTGTAGTAACATCTCAAGGATGATCAGTGTAAACAGGATGTATCTGAGCTCAATTTTGAGCTTCATGGCAAAGGCTGTGAATATTTATGTACGTGTGATTTCTTAGTTTTTTATTTTTAATAAATTTGCAAAAATCTAAAAAAAAACTTTTTCACATTGTCATTATGGTTATTGTGTGTAGAATTTTGAGAACAAAAATGAATTTATTCCATTTTGGAATAAGGCTGTAGCATAACAAATTGTGGAAAAAGTGAAGTGCTGTGAATACTTTACAGATGCACTGTACCCAGATTTAATGAACTGGCCAGCTAGTCAGCAGTGATTTGGGTAACATCATCCAAAGGATGTGGATATCAGCTGATAAAAGTTATAAGCACCCTTTGTTCTGGGATCAGACTTTGGAGATCTGTTTAATGGAGAGGCTACATGCATAACAGGCTACATATTGTTTGTTTTTGATCTGAGATGTGTAGGTACATCTGGTAGTTAGATTGCTGAGGGCTTGCCTCCCTCTGTGCTTGGTGTCAAATTTCCCTCTCTAAGTAATTATATGCTGCTCACAGACAAAAGGCTGTGTTTAAGAACCCTGGGTCAGTTAATTAAGTTTTCTTGGCATAAGTTGCCTTAAGAGATATGCATTCTAATAAACATACACAGGATCACTTTAGGGAATCCTGAGTTATTTAAACTTCCTATTTATTACCTGCCCTCGACATAGAGTCACAGAAACAAATTTATCTATATACAATTATCCTTTGAGTAATATGGGGAAATAACATTCTCTGTGTTGAACATAATTTGAAAAAAAAATCAAATTAAAACATTACCTGCAATAGGTTCCAATATCTTTATATCTCTACACCCACTGATACTGTAATGGCAATAGTCTTGGCAAATAATATACATTTAGAAATATTGGCAACATTCTAATAGGAAATGATTTTTAATTGCAAAATAGCAAACAAAAATCATGCAGCATGAGGGCAGTTCAAATAAATGAACTGACCCCCCAAAATATGGTTACAAAGTCTTTAAGATTAACTAAACAAAGCCTGTAACATAATCATTTATTAAACATTCACAAGGATTATGAGGAATGCCAGCAAATGAGTCCATTATATCCATAGGGAAATCAGGAGGATAGATCCTGTGTACAAGTATCAGGGACATATGCTTTAATACTTGTCTTCCTGAATTAAAACTAGGAGTTTTGTTTTGGTAAACTTCTTTTTCACCATCTGATGTCAGAGTATGGGGGTACATTTAATCACTTGAAAAAAAATATTGCATAATAAAATATGTCTAAACCTAGAGATTCCTTTTCTCAATCATCCTAAAGGATGTTGCACTTGCTTTTCTATATTCCTTAGATCTTCTTACAAGTTTTGGATTTTATTCAAATGGTTCCACATCTCATGTTCCCTATTAGACATATATGTACAACATTCTTGTCTCACTACTGCATATCACAAATCTCAGCGAAGGGGCGATTTCCCCATGTGTGTGTCTGGAGGAATCAAAAGTACCACTGCTGTAGAGGTGAAGCATATCAGATTTATTCTTACACATAGTACAGTACAAGGCTTAATAGGCTGCCCTTGCCTAAGGGTATGCATTTTGTATGTGGCAAATGGACCTATTCATGGATTTCCTTGAGAACCAGTGTACAATGGGGGTAATTCCAAGTTGATCGCAGCAGGATTTTTGTTAACAGTTTGGCAAAACCATGTGCACTGCAGGGGAGGCAGATATAACATGTTCAGAAAGAGTTAGATTTGGGTGGGTTATTTTGTTTCTGTTCAGAGTAAATACTGGCTGCTTTATTTTTACACTGCAATTTACATTGCAGATTGAACACATCCCACTCAAATCTAACTCTCGCTGCACATGTTATATCTGCCTCCCATGCAGTGCACATGGTTTTGCCCAATTGCTAAAAAAAATCCTGCTGCGATCAACTTGGAATTACCCCCAATATGTAATCTCCTATGTAGTTCCCTTTTTGAGTTACTGATCACTTAGATCAATACCTGAGAATGATCCCTGTAGAAAATTACTTGGTGTCTGCTGATCTGACATACATGAAACAACATAGCAAGAGGGATGTGAAAAAAGGGTTTATATCCTTTAGATTCTCAGATGGTGAGTATACTGCTGGAGAACTTTTTCTATTATCCACTATTTCACGATTTCAGAAATACTGAATCTAATGGAATAGATGGTAGGAGAATTGGTTGTTTCCATTAATCAAGCAGTGGAACAAGTTGACCAAATTTAGAAAGTGGCTATACAGAATAGAACAGTGCTAGACCAAGTATTGGTAATAAAGGTGGTTCATGTGCTGTAGTAGGTCAATAATATTGTACACATATAGATGATACAAAATAATTGTACATTTGAATAAATTTGAGTAATTACAGAAAGACTTTAGGAAGATACAGTGAGTGCTGAAGAAATGTGGAACCATTTTGGGTGGTTAGGATCAAGTGTCGCTAACCTTTTCTCTGGAATAATACAATGTATTATGTTTGTCATAGTTATTATAGGCCTAGTATTCATAGAGTTCAAGTGTGGATCAATAATTTGTGTAAAATCTATTAAGCGATTTCAGAGGTTAAAGGCAAATAAAAAATTACTATCTTAATTATAGAGAAGGAATCACAAGTTGTCTATAGCAACTTGCATAAAACTTACAAAAATCTTGCAGATGGGACTCTTTATGACACTCTAGAAGCAGAAATGTGGGAGGAATGTTGAACGTTAGACAATAATCAATTAGCTATATGATCTCTCTCTTAGTCGCACCAAAGGTTCATATAAAAATTATGGAACCCTCCATCTGATGCAGTGAGTATCAGCTCTGAATCCAGTCCCCACGCTTCCTTTGTTGTATAGTATTCCAAACGTCCTTAGTAATTAACCTTTTGATTTGTGTTGAGAATCAGCAGAGGAAAAATATGGATATATGATTGCAAACTGGAAGCTGAATGATCAAGAATATAATTTAATGGATAATGTAGCTTTACACTGAATTATAAAAGTCTACATACATGTTTTGTTTTCATTGTCTTGTATGAATATATTTGGAAAAAATGCAAACTGTTGGTGATTCATTGGTGTATGATACTGTAGTTTGCAATTGAGAAGTTAAAGCAGAAACAGAAGTCAGCACTTATGGATTTATTTCAGATATTTTAGTAATAATCATGAGTTTGGAACACTTCCATTAGGGGTGTATATTTTAAATCTTTGATTGGCATATGATATGGATAAATCTGGTATGACAATAGCTTGCAAATCTGATTTTGCTTGCTCTGTACAGATGTGCACAATACATCTTAAGGAGAATGTATCATGTACTATTATAACATAGGGTAAAGTTTATAAGAATTTCTAAATTGTATGCTAACTTAAACTATTGATTTATAAGAATAAATATGCAATGCATGTAATTAGATTCATTTGAGTCCCTCATTGATTATGGGCAATTTCAATATAGCTCTTGACAGTCCACAATCTGTTCATGCATCCAAACTCCTCTCTCTAACCTCCTCTCTTGGTCTAACCCAATGGTCCGACTCCTCTACTCACCAGGAGGGCCACTGCCTTGATCTTGTGTTCACCAGGCTCTGCTCAGTTTCCGAATTCACACTCCTTTCCCTCTCTCTGATCACAACCTGATCACCTTCACAATCTCTTCTATTACTTTAAATTCTAGGACACTAAAACCAAGCAAGCCTCCTCTATCCCGCAGAAATACTAACAATATACATTTTCAACAACTTTCCACTTCTCTGCAACAACTGCTCTCACCAATCTCTACATTTACCACACCTGACACTGCTGTATCACACCTGCACCAGACCCTAGAGAGTGCCCTTGATGAAGTTGCTCCAGCTACCCATCACACTCCACATAGGCTTAGATGCCAACCATGGCACTCTAAATCAACAAGACACCTACAAAAACTGTCACGTAAAGTAGAACGTCAGTGGCGGAAATCTCAGAATCCAAGTGACTTTCTCACATATAAGACTACCTACCACTCCTATTGGCAGGCCCTGGACACTGCCAAACAAACATATTTCCAATCTCTCTTCTCTTATTATGCCACCAACCCCAAGCGACTTTTTAATACATTTAAATCACTTCTTTACCCTCCCTAACCTCCCCCACTAGTTACTATCCGTGCACAAGAACTTGTTTCCTACTTCAAGGATAAGATTGATAAAATCTGAGATGAAATGGTATGCTCTAACTCAGCCAGTGACCTGCTCAATTCCCTACCTGAACCCTCTGGCACTTTCTCTTCATTTGATCCCACAAGTGAAGATGAAGTATCAACACTCTTTTCATCCTCCTAGTCCACTACCTCTCCTCTTGATCCTATACCCTCACAGGTCAGTAAAACTTTGTCTCCTGTGCTTATCCCCACCTTAACTAAAATCTGTAATCTCTCTCTCTCTACTGGTATCTTTCCCTCTCTGTTTAAACATGCAGTCATTACTCCCATTCTAAAAAAACACAACTCTGGCCCAAACACACTCTCTAACTACCGTCCAATTTCTCAGCTACCCAATCCCTCCAAGCTACTTGAGAGACTTGCCTACACTTTCCTTACACACTTTCTTAACTCCCACAACTTATGGGGACCCACTTCAGTCAGGCTTTCGTGCTCAACACTCCACAGAGATGGCACTGACCAAAGTAGTAAATTATCTAGTCACTGCTAGATCAAAAGGCCATTACACACTACTTATTCTTCTAGATCTCTCTGCTGCTTTTGACACTGTTGACCACTCTCTTCTCATACAAACACTACAATCCCTAGGTCTTCAGGACACGGCCCTTACTTGGTTCTCATTCTACCTATCTAATCGCTCTTTCAGTGTTCACTTCTCTGATTCTAACTCCTCTTCTCTACCTCTATCAGTTGGAGTGCCACAAGGCTCAGTCTTAGGTCCTCTGCTTTTCTCAATCTATACCTCCTCTCTTGGTAAACTAATCAGCTCCTTCGGATTTCAGTATCATTTGTACGCTGATGATACTCAAATCTACCTATCCTCCCCAGATTTGTCACCATCTGTATTGGCTCGTGTCACTGGATGCCTTTCTGCCATTTCATCTTGGATGTCATCTCGCCACCTCAAACTCAACATTTCCAAAACAGAATTAATTATTTTCCCACCAGCTAAGAGTAGTTACCAACCTGATATCTCCATAACTGTTGACAATGCAACTATCCACCCTACCCCACAAGCTCGTTGCCTAGGTGTCACCCTTGACTCTGAACTGTCCTTTGTTCCACACATTCAATCTGTCTCTAAATCATGTTACATGCACCTTAAAAACATATCTAAAATACGCCCTTATCTTACACAAGACACTGCAAAAACTCTAATCCATGCACTCATCATCTCCCGCATTGATTATTGTAATAGTCTCCTTACTGGTCTTCCCAAACATAGGCTCTCACCACTTCAATCCATTTTAAATGCAGCTGCGAGGCTAATCTTCCACGCCAGATGTTCTTCATCTGCTGATCCGCTCTGTCAGTCCCTCCATTGGTTACCGGTATTCTACCGTGTCAAATATAAAATACTTTTACTTACACACAAGGCTATTAACCAAACTGCACCATCATACATCTCTTCACTCATCTCAAAATATCTCCCTACCAGACCTCTCCGTTCTGCACAAGATCTGCGTCTCTCATCCACATCTATTACCTGTTCCCACTCAAAATTACAGGACTTTACCCGGGCTTCACCCACTCTGTGGAATGCACTCCCACGCACATTAAGACTCTCCTCTAGTCTCCAAACCTTTAAACGTTCCCTGAAAACTCATCTCTTCAGACAAGCCTACCAAATTTCAGACCCACACACATAACCTTCAATGCTTCCCTATCAAGTTACATCCCCTCTGTACAGTCCACATAAACTCACATTTTGTCTTCCAACATTGCTGGGTGATCATATCATACAAACCATTAAGAACCTAGCAATCTGGGGAACCATTATGTAACAGGTAGCATCTATCCTTGTGTATCAATGCCTATTTCCTTATAGACTGTAAGCTTGCAAGCAGGGCCTTCCTACCTCTGTCTGTCTGTCTATCTGTCTGTCTTTGCCCAGTTTTGTTCTATAACTGTTGTTCTAATTGTAAAGCGCAACGGAATATCCTGCGCTATATAAGAAACTGCTAATAAATAAAATAAATAAATTACCAATATTACTATGTATAGTAATAATATTCTTGATACATTTGTCAAATAAATATTGTAACCAGTATATGAAACAAGATAGTTCATGGCCAAGTGTGTACTCTCATACACTTGTCAAAACAATGCTACCATGTATCATAATTTTGTAACTAGGAATTAGGGGAATGTGCTGTGATTAAGGATGCTATACAATATATTCTCAGATACTGGATAGTATAGTGGGATATGGGTTTTAGTTTATCTTCTGAGTTAATTATATATTTGTGGATCATGAGTTTTTCCAGAATGGGTGACATATGCAGAAGAAACATGATTTTTATTGTGGCTGCATGTTAATATGGAATGTCCTCTAGGTTGCCAACAATTTAGGACAATGCGTGTAATCTAGATTAAAGTGTGATCATACCTTATAATCATTTGTAAGTAATGTGTTACTGAAAATAGGTCACAGTAGCATATGCATTTTTCTGTATATAGTTTAATACTAATGCTAGACAGAGGAGTTCGAAAATAATTGAGCATAAGAAAAAAGTATATAATCCAAAAATAATTTATGTTGCCTCCCTTAAACTCCCATGCCTTTGCATAGTGTACTTCTCATTATCTCTTTTACACCATCCAGGTATTGCATGTTGATGTAGAGGGCTTGTACGTCAATAAGAATAAACCAATAACCTGGCTTCCAATCAATCTAATCTCATGGTCTCAAACTACAATTAGTATTTTCAATATGTCATTTCAGAAAGACAAATTAAACATAGAGATTGTGATTAACATAAAATTACAAATTGATGCTCAAAGTATCCATCTCATAAATAATCAGTCTCTAGGATGGATTGTGTTTTTTTATGTAAACCTTATAAAAATTGTAAATTTATATTGTAATGATGTTTCCCAAATATAAAAAAAAAAATATACTGAGAATTTAATATCAGTCCCTTTGAATAGGGCCTATCCAACAATTATTTCAGTGCATCTTGATATACCCTAATTGTATTACATTCAAACTCTTATAGAAAGTTTTATCTCTCACTTGCCTACACAATTCAGTCATATAATCGCGCCTCTTCAGGACCAATTATGTAATAAATTGCAATAACACAGTTATGATGAACAGTAATCTATTTTTAGGGTCTACCTCTTAGTTATTTAGATTTTGAAGAAGTATTTAATACTCATGTTTATTTTTATGTTTACTTTTTTATTTATTTTTTATTTATTTTTTATATTTTCTTTATCCCTTTACATTTCAGAAGAAATACCATTTTTGATCCCACACTGGTTGAATCCGTTATAAGATTTTTAACAATTCCATGCCATGACTCTCCTGCCCAGCTGGCAGTCACTTGCAACATCTTATATTGTTTCGGTTTTTGATACATGCGCCCAACCCTATACTTGGTGTTGTATGTGAGAAACAAGTGTCTATTTATTTGCAAAGAAAGGGTATTTAAGCAATAAATCCCTGCGCAAGCAAGTACAGGCAGCCTAGTAGAGCAGAAATCAGGAAAAAAGTGACTCTTCAAACACTTTAAAAAGATACAGAAAGGCGTGAAAGTCTGATCCTGCTCAAATGGGCGCCACCTATTATTGTGCTACCATCACACAAGAGAAATAAATGAAAGTATACATTCCTTAAAGTTGTTCTATAAATTTTTCCATCCACATCGAGTTATTGCATATTGTCCACTCCACATGTGGGAAAAAACAAACTTTCATGTGTAGCACAGTAAAATTTAATTACAATTCACACAGATAAAACAACATAAATTCTAATGTTCCACGGTGTGTCCCTAGGGAACTGAACAATTACCAGATACAATGGAGAACTGGTAGTTAACAGTTCTCAAATAAAGCTCTTATTGTATATCCGAAGAAAGTCCACCCGGGTAGGCAAAACTCCGGAAAAGAAGATCGATCTGGTCTTCGCCCAGCACCTCCGGGACAGCTGCGGAAACCTGAGTTCTCTGACACAATTAACCAATGCATTTCAACCCTTTTAATTTGGGTCTTTCTCAAGGCAGTTTGTCAGAGTGTGTCCCTACAGTCCTTATATATGTGGCTTATCCAATCACAAATTTCCGTCAGTGACGCAAATTTTCCGCCTTTTTTCCTATTCTCATTCATTGACAGGAAGTGCATCTCGTCCCCCTTAGATGACGCTATCAGTAAGTCCGTCCTCAATGTGCCTCCTGCCGGAAGCGAATCATCTGTGGTGCCCGCAAGTCCTGACCGGAAGCGCGTCATCTGTGGTGTCCATTCTTCCTGGCCGGAAGTAGTCCGGCAACGCATACTTCCGTTCTCTAGTGCATCCTGGCGGAAGTGTCCCATAGTCCGCTTAAACAGCCTGGCGGAAATGGTCAAGTGGCAAAAGTAAACATAACACTTTATTCACTAAAGCCCATTTGAGCAAGTGTCTATATATTATCTATGTTCAATGCAGTAGCATGCATGTAGTGTGATCAAACCGATGTGTAGAGAAATGAATGCAAACTTGATGTCGTATGATGAATACAGTAATGAACAGTCTTGAGAGCAAAGAATGTCTCTATTCCGGATATATCAAGTGGCAGTCTTTTACTAAAGGGACTTCCGTGTCCCCCAGTATAAGTCCGAGCAACTATGCCCAGATGCAGTTCTCTCTCAATGAATGGTTTCTGATGGAGGTCGTGTACTGGGAGGCTGGTGTCCCGGCCTGCCAGGTGCAACTTACCCTCATGATGTGGTGCCTTGTTCCCGTTGCTCACTCTGCGGTGAGCCTCTGTGTAGCTGTTTGTTTAGCTTCAACCCTCTCTGTCCCCAGTGGTGCTCCTCATCATGCAGGGCTGGAGGTCTTCCTGGCTCTGCTGCTGAGCCACCGGGTCCCACCAGAGGCCGCACTGAACACCAGAGGTTGCATTGCCGCAAGGCTCCGCTTCTTCCTGTGTCCTGTGCGGTCTCAGCGGCCGCTCCACTCACCAGCGGGCAAGGAGTGTTATGGATGTGGTCTGCGGTGATGTGCAGGCAATGCAGGCTTGCAGTGTCTGTGTGTGAATCTGTTTCCAATGCATTTCAGCCGCAAACGCCCTCTGTCAAGGATTCAGAATGTGTTTAGTGGGGTTCTTTTATTAGTCTTCCTGACCAATCAGGATATGATGGGTGTGTTTCCAAATGATTGATTGATTGATTGATTGATTGATTGATTGTCTTCCCGACCAATCAGGATACAATGGGTGTGTTTCCAAATGATTGATTGGTGGACTTCCTGACCAATCAGGATGCGATGGGCGTGTTTCCAAATGATTGATTGATGGTTTCATGCTAATGCTTCACTCAGGGATTCTGGTGATTTTAAATAGTAGTGTGCCAGACTTTTTACCTTTTATGGCATGGTGTTAGATGACAACGTGTCATTTTAAACAGTGGTGTGTCAGACTTTTATAACATGTTTTATATGTGTTTTTGTCTATCCATTGTTAGATTACAGTATCTGAATTTTACTTCTCAAATAGTGTTCCTTCACCTGTAATAACTATTCACTTAGTATGCTGTTATAGAAGTCGATATTGAGACCTTTTGGTGCCATGGTTTTAAGATTAAAGATCCACTTTAATTCATTTCTGTCCGATGTTTTACGAAAGTCTCCACCTCTCCAGTTTCTGTGTGGTTTGTCTATTGCTTTGAAAAATAGAGTAGTAGGATTTACCTCTTTGTAATGTTTTGATACACTATGGTTCTCTTATCCAATCTTGATGTTTCTTATATGTTCATATAGCCTATTTTTCAGGGGTCTGATGGTTCTGCCTGTATATTCCAGACCGCATTGGCATCTCAGTAGGTATATCACCCCTTTACTTTCTCATGAGATTTCGTGTTTAATTTTGAACAACGTATTTATCGTAGAGGAGTGGAATTCCTCTATTCTCTTTGTGGTGGTCTTATGTGTAATCTTGCACCCTGAGCATTTGCCACAGTAGTGGATGCCTGTATTGTGCTCTGTGTAGGGTAACTTGATCTGATTCTTCATTGGTGGTTTAAAATGGTTCCCCACCAGTTTCTGTTTAATATCTTGGGCTTTCCTGTAGACTATATATGGTCTCTCATTCAAGATTTTGTTACGGTCCTCATCTTTCCTTAGTATATTCCAGTGTGTTTGCAGTGTTTTCTCTATCTGTTTTGCTGATCTGTTTTATTGAGTTCTGAAGTAGGTCCTCTCTCCCGGGGAGTTACTTTATTTTGGTTTTGTTTTGTAGCAGTGCTTGTCTGTCTATGTGTATTGTTTCTACGAAGGCTCTGTTTACCAGTTCAGGGTCATATTTCTTTTCCAAGAATTGGTCTCCCAGTTCTTTCCCTGGTATCATGAAATCTCCTAAATCTCAGCAATTTCTCCTCATTCTCATGAATTGCCCCCTAGGTATGTTCTGGAGCCATGTGCTACGGTGTCCACTGGTTGCTAGGATGTAACTGTTGACATCCACATCCTTCCTAAATGTCCTCATTTGTAATGAATTGTCTGTAATGAAGATCTCTAAATCCAAAAACTCAGCTTTCTCCTTGTTAGTATGAGTTGTGAATGTGAGATTTCTGTTATTGTTGTTCATATGTTGGATGAATGAGTTAAAAGAGTCCTGTGTCCCTTTCCAGAGGAAGATGGTATCGTCAATGTACGGACTCCATAGGATGAGGTTTTCGCCAAAATTATGCCCTGTCCATATCCTCTCTTCTTCCCATTTGCCCATGAAGAGATTGGCATAACTTGGCACCACCCTCGATCCCATGGCGGTCCCGGTCATCTGAAGATAGTATGTGTCATTGAACCACACATAATTGTTGTTTAGTATGAATTCGGTGGCTGTGACACTAAACTCTATTTGTTCTGAATCCAGATTTCTGTCTGTCTGTAAGAAATGTCTTATGCTTTCAAGCCCTTGATCGTGTGCAATTACTGTGTATAATGAAGTTACATCGCTAGTCGCCAACCAGTAGCCTGGTTGCCACTCCACTGTCTGCAATGTTCTGATTATGTCTGTTGTGTCCTGCATGTATGATTGTAGGTTTTGGACTTTCTCTTTTAAAAAAGTGTCGATATACTCTGAGAGGTTCGAGGTGATTGAGTTGATTCCTGAAATGATGGGGCGTCCGGGTGGGTTTGTCTGATGTTTATGGATCTTAGGGAGGTAGTAAAATAGAGGTATGACTGGGTGGTTGTTGGATAGGAATTGGAATTCTTGTTGTTCCGTATACCTACTTCATGTCCCTGTTTGAGAAATGTATCCAGTTCTTTTCTGTAGGTCTGTGTTGGATCAGTGTGTAATACATGGTATGTATCCGTGTCCCCCAGGATTCTCAATGATTCCTTGACATAGTCTGCTTTGTTCAGTACGACTATGCCCTTTGTCCGCTGGCTTAATTACTATGTCTTTGTTTTATTCCAAATCTCTCAGTGCCTTGGTCTCATTATTGGTGAGGTTGTTTAATTTATGTGTTTGTGTCCTTATGTTGTCCTGATCCAATTTGTCTAAGTCCTCCATCATGAGGGATTCAAATGTTTTGATATAGTGGTTTTTGAGGTGGCTGGGGTAGAATGTGGTCTCGGGCCTATGTGATGTGTGAGTGTATTTGTCCATGTCCCTGTCATTGGCATTTCTAATAGTGGGGTTAGTAGTAAAATATTTTCCTTATGAACATCTGGAGGTCACAATATACATCAAATTTGTTTGGTTGCTTGGTTGGTGCGAACTTAAGCCCTTTGTTTTATACTGGTTTGTGATGTTCCGTAACTTCCATTTGGCTAAGATTGAAGATGTTAGTACTGTTCTTTTTTGGTTCTATGTGTGGTTGTCCCTTATTTTGCCATTTTTGGTGTTCTGCCATCCCATACATCCTTACCTGATTCTGTGTACCTCCTTTTGTTTTTTGGGTTCACCCCTATTGGTCTTGTGGTTCCGCAGACCTGTTCGTCTGTACCCCATTTTAAAAAAATGAACAGTTCCTTCCCCTAGTTCTTTTGTATGAGAAGCTTCTGTAGTGATTGTTTAATTGGTTGTCGTTTCCGTGGTTATCGTCTGTGCAGTGCCCATCAATGATTCACCCTCAAATCTACTGTCCGTCTCTCTTGTCATTTGGTATGTTCTCTGTGTGGTTACCCAGCCTTGGTCAAAAGAAAGTCTTGCTAATTGTTCATAGTCTAAATCCTCCTCTATGTCATAGACAGAAAATGATGTGTCCCCAGAGTCACTTGTCGATCTAGTGCTTGTTATTGAAACTGGTGTGTTTGTTCTCTGCAGTATGTCTTTGGTTGTATTGTGGATTTTGTTTGGTTTCTGTTTCCCTGGTTTGGGCAATATGGCTGTTCTGTATTTGTTGTGCCCCTTTTGTACCTTTGGTGATTTGTGTATGGTTCTGTGTTTCTTTGTTTTGCTGTCACTTTGTTGTCTATCTCTCAGTATTTTCTTTAGTTTGGATTGTATGAGGTTTTTTTCTTTATTAACCAGTCTCTTCTGTGTTATACTTTCTATGTCTGTGAAGCCTAGTTCTTGTCTTATTGGCCCCAGGAATTTGTATGTGTCTTGTATTTGTACCTCTAGGGTGGCTAAATCTTCTATGCTTCTGTTATTATGGAAGCAATGGGTTTGCCTAGAGCACAGCAGTATTTGTGTCTTGTTGCGGGGGGCATACTTGTATCTGAGGAGTTGTCCAGACTCCAAATCGCTAGTTATATTGTTCAGGTTTTTGATGACGGATACGACAACCAATGCCCTTGCTTCCATAATAACAGAAGTCCAAAGCTTTGAGCTGCACGTAAACAGTATCTTCAAACACGGTAGTGAATGGGCATCCTAGATCTAAGAAACACTAGATTAGATAGGGCTAGGACCGAATATCTTTATTAAAGACAATATCTTCATTAAAGACAATTCATTACAAATGAGGACATTTAGGAAGGATGTGGATGTCAACAGTTACATCCTAGCAACCAGTGGACACCATAACACATGGCTCCTGAACATACCTAGGGGACAATTCATAAGAATGAGGAGAAATTGCTCAGATTTAGGAGATTTCATGATATAAGGGAAAGAACTGAGAGACCAATTCTTGGGAAAGAAATATGACCCTGAACTGGTAAACAGAGCCATCGTAGAAACAATACACATAGACAGACAAGCACTGCTACAAAACAAAACCAAAAGAAGTAACGCCCCTTGGAGAGAGGACCTACTTCATAACTCAATACAACAGATCAGCAAATCAGATAGAGAAAACACTGCAAACACACTGGAATATACTAAGTAAAGATGAGGACCTTAACAAAATCTTGGATGAGAGACCACATATAGTCTACAGGAAAGGCCCAGACATTAAACAGACACTGGTGAGGAACCATTTTAAACCACCAACAAAGAATCAGATCAAGTTACCCTACACAGAGCACAATACAGGCTTCCACTACTGTGGCAAATGCTCAGGGTGCAAGATTACACATAAGACTACCACAAAGAGAATAAAGGAATTCCACTCCTCTGAGATGCCAATGTGGCCTTGAATATATAGGCAGAATCATCAGACCCCTGAAAAATAGGATATATATACATATAAAATACATCAAGATTGGATATGAGAACCATAGTGTATCAAAATATTACAAAGAGGTACATGAGGCAAATCCTACTACTCTGTTTTTTATAGCAATAGACAAACCACACAGAAACTGGAGAGGTGGAGACTTTGGTAAAACATTGGACAGAAATGACTTAAAGTGGATCTTTAATCTTAAAACCATGGCACCAAAAGGTCTCAATATCGACTTCAATAACAGCATATTAACTAAGTGAATAGTTATTACAGGCGAAGGAATACTGTAATCTACCAATGCATAGACAGAAACACATATAAAACATGTTATAAAAAAGTCTGACACACCACTGTTTAAAATTACACTTTGCCATCTAACACCATGCAATAAAAGGTAAAAAGTCTGGCACACTACTGTTTAAAATCGCCAGAAACACTGAGTGAAGCACTAGCATGAAACCATCAATCGATCGTTTGGAAACACACCCATTGCATCCTGATTGATTAGGAAGACAATCAATCAATCGTCTGGAAACACACCCTTCGTATCCTGATTGGTCAGGAAGACTAATAAAAGAACCCCACTAAACAGCATTCTGAATCCTTGACAAAGGCCGTTTGCGGCTGAAATGCATTGGAAACAGATTCACACACAGACACTGCAAGCCTGCATTGCCTGCACATCACCACAGACCACATCCATAAGACTCCTTGCCCGCTGGTCAGTGGAGCGGCCGTTGAGACCGCACAGGACACAGGAAGAAGCAGAGCCTTGTGGCAACGCAACCTCTTGTGTACAGTGTGGCCTCTGGTGGGACCCGGTGGCCCAGCTGCAGAGCCAGGAAGACATCTAGCCCTGCAAGCTGAGGAGCACCTCTGGGGACAGAGAGGGTTGAAGCTACACAGCAGCTACACAAAGGCTCACCGCAGAGTGAGCAACGGGAACAAGGCACCACATCGTGAGGGTAAGTTACACCTGGCAGGCCGGGACGCCGGCCTCCCAGAACACGACCCCCATCAGAAACCATTCATTGAGAGAGAACTGCTTCTGGGCACAGTTTCTCTGACTTATACTGGGGGGCACGGAAGTCCCTTTAGGAAAAGACTGCCACTTTATATATCCGGAATAGAGACATTCTTTGCTCTCAAGACTGTTCATTACTGTATTCATCATACGACATCAAGTTTGCATGAATTTCTCTACATATCGGTTTGTTCACAGTACATGCATGCTACTGCTATGAACATAGATAATACTGTGTGATAACTTAAATTACGTGTGGACTAATATATATGCAAAATTGTACTGTCTGTTATACTGAGCATTGTGACTGCAAAAATAAAAGTATTTAAAGACCATATTGATACTTGTTTCTCACATTCAACACCGAGTATAGGGTTGGGCGCAGGTATGAAAAACATGAACAATATAACTAGCGATTTGAAGTCTGGACAACTCCTCAGATACCAGCAGCCCTCCGCAACAAGAAACAAATACTGCTGTGCTCTAGGCAAACCCCTTGCTTCCATACTTGCAACATCTTGCTGTAATCTCACCCTTCCGTCAGTTTGGCGATACTCACTTCTCCTGCTTCTGAACACTACAGGTAGAAATTACACACACTTTGAGTCCTTCATGCAATCTAGCTCATGATCATCGATATTTCACATGCATTATGGAGCACATTATTTATTTCTTCATTTCTTTTAAGGGTGCTTTCATTATCCGTATCCCACATTTATCCTTTATACTGTTTTGCCCACAACAAAGGTTTCCTTATTTACTATTTAATCTATACATTATAAGTTTCCACATTTCACAACATTAACCTTTCATCATTGTTCCCTTTATTATACCCTCTGTAACTTTTGCAACATTTTTCTGATATCAGTGTGACTGTAACTATTTTATGTTATAACTGTAAAATGTAATAAGCAATAGTGTTACAGTAATTATATATGCTCAATTGCATAATAAAATAAAGAACAACATTATCAGCATCATATAAAAGAACAACACAGCTTTAACGTGCAATAAGTACTACAGCTTTGCTTTTCCTTACTAGTGAAGTAATGTCCGGGCATCACTATGGGTGAATTAAACGTTTACTCCATATATATATATATACGATACAGTCTGCAGGGACAGCGGCAGCAACCCAATGCCTGTTTCAACCACTATATGTCGATTTCCTCAGGGGCATATATACTCTGGACACTATGACACTATATAAAGCACTCAGGGTGCCAAACAATAGCAAACACAAAACACACTGTCACAGACCCGGCCAAGCCCCTCACATGTATGGCTTCTGAATAAATGGACTACTAAACGTGAGTGCTGAATCTGCTTTTTTTTTTCCATTTTTTGGAACGAGTTCTTTATGCTCTTAATTACTGTTGAACTAAGCACCGCTAATTATTGGATCTTATTAGTGCTATCTCGTTTCATGGATGTTTATACATACATATTTACAATATGCAGGAGAACGGGGCATCTTGTGATTTGTGAAACACAGATATGTTTGTGTACTTAAGGTATGTTCATGTTGTTTTTTATTGTGAGTTATTGATAAAGGTGCAAACACCGAAAAGTTGAGCTACAAAGGACTTGGAGTCGAGTGATTCTTTATAAATACAAACCATCGAGTCCTGCCATCTGCATCTGGTATACTATGGCTAATTGTTTCCCGGGAGAGCACCATGGCAAGATTTGTTACATATTTAGAGTGCCGGCCTTTTTCTTGTACTATATATATATATATATATATATATATATATATATAAGCGAAAGAGAGAGAGACCAGAGTGTTTGCTCTCAAAAAAACACAGGCATCAGTGGGGTGACATAAACATTGGTTGATGTTTCAGGCCAATCATAACCATCTTCAGGACTATCTTCAGGACATAGCAGCAAGAGTAAATGGCAAATAACAGTAACCAGAAAAAAAAATATACAAAACCCTTCCTGAGCTGGCTTAAATACCCACCGCAATCTGTAATTCCCACCAGGAACCAACCTGCATTCCATCTTGTGCAACGCATAACGGAAGTGCCACCTTAACTCAAAAAAAGTATACAAAAGGATTCTCTAAGCCTCATATTAACTGTATGGAGGCGCATACCACATCTTACTCAAAGGGTCAAAAAGTGGCTACTCAACCAAATCAAGAGCGGCATAAAGCCACCGCACAAGCTCCAGTGTCAGTGGAATGCAAACAGAAACTAGCATGCATTACACAGACACAGGATTTGATGGGTGTTTAACCAATTAACTGATGATTTTTAACTTCAAAACCTTTTGTAACATTGTTTGTTTTTTTATTATTTTATATCATTTAAAATCTATTTTTTACATTATGTAAATATTATATTATACACATCTACAGAACGGATGCTTCTACATGGTTTGCTGCATGGCATGCCGGTCTGCAACTATTCGCAGCCGGTGATCGCTTCAATCATTTCTAATGGAATTAAAGGTGCGATAGCCTGCTGCGAATAGTCACAGCATGGCACACCATGCAGCATGCCGTATCGCAGCAAGACTACATATGTGGGAGTCCTTTTAAGCCAGTTCAGATAGCAGAAATGCACATAAACAATATTATAGCACCAATGTAATAAAGCATGTGAACATGCAAAAAAATGAATAATAATTTATACATGAAACAAAAAAAAAACCAAATAATCAAAATAAATATTTTTAAGTTTTTTCAAAGTCATTTAAAGTATCTGGTCATTTAAAAAAAATATTGTAAGTATTAGATTAATTTAGTTCACAAGGGACCAAAGTGTCCAGGTAAAATTTCATAGCACTTCACATTCACAAGAGATTCAGAGAGATTCACAGTCACCTGAGAATTTGGCTCTTTGGTGCAGCATCTTCGTATCGTGTTTTTAGAGTACCCACATTGTACAAATCATGAAACCATCTCTTCAGTCTGAATCTCAACAGTAGCTGATGATGTATTGTTCCTTAGCACATGCAAAAACTTGGAGAAGGAAAGGCTTTCCTTTAGCATGCTTGGATGGTGACTGCATGCAGAATTATGTTGTGGTTGGTCTCCTTGCGGAATAGTTTAGTACCTAAACCACACTTGTCATGATAGATAGTTAAATTAAAAAAAATATATTTCAGTTTGGTGAATATTAGATGTGAAGCAAATGGATGTATTTAAATTGTTTAAAAACTCAACCATTCTCATCGTATTAGAGCCTGAACAAATAAAAAACAAATCATCGATATATCTCTTTCAATAAAAATTCTTACCAAAGTTAGGAAAAATATGTAATTTCATATTCAGCCATATATAAATTGGCATATGAGGGTGCCAAATTTGAACCCATTGTGATTCCGGTGTTTTAGACATAATAGTAACCACCATAATAGAAATAGTTTTTATTCAGTACCAATTGAATTAAAGCAATCAAAAAATCAGTAGGAGCACTTTATCTGGAACCACTAGAGAAAACACAGCGTATGGCTTTTAGGTCATCAGCATTGTGTATGACAGCATACAACAAGTTGGCATCTAGTGTCCCAGCCAGATATGATCAGGGATGTATTGTAATACCTTCAAGTTGGTTAATAAATCGTTAGCATCCTTAAGGTAGCTCAACATATAACATAAAAAGGTTGTAAAATACTATCCACAAATTGGGCCAGTGATTGTAAAATGGACCCAGGTGCCAAGATAATCATATGTCCATAATGGTCAGTCAAACTTTTGTGGATATTTTGAAGAGTATATAATATTGGACATATTGGATAATCTACTTTTAGAAAACTTAAGTTACTGCTATCCACCAAGCCAGAATTACATGCCATAAATAAAATAGCATAAACAATTTTTTTAAACTCAAATGTAGGATTGTGGTCAAGTCTTGTGTAAGCATTGCTTCATTATTAATCAAATGTCTAAGGGCCTTACATTGGGCACCTGACAAATTATTATATCTTGGTTTACATTTCAATTTGTACATATCAAATTCTGTAAGTCTTAGACAGGTCTTAATGCTCAGATTCATACTCTTTGGATCAACAACAGAAGGTTTTTTAAAAAGTTGTTCAGAAGACATCTCTTTGTTACCATTGAAAAACTCATCTAATCTGAGCTTCCTGCCAAACTTGTAGTGGTCAACCGACCAATAAAATTTATTGTGATTGCAGGTGGAAACAAAAGAGAAACCTAGAGACAACTGTATCTGATAGATGATAGCTGGATAAATTGAAAACAATATCTAGAATCTTTGCCCTCTGCCTCTCCTTCTTCTTGAACCCCCCTCACCTCATGGGGTATCTGTGTCTCAACCTCTGCTTGATCCTGTGGCCAACCTTGTCACTCTGCCTAAAACAAGTGCTACTAGATGGCCTAGAATCCATAGAAGATCTTGTCTCAGACTCAATTGTTTCAGTCTCAGAATAAGACTGTGAAGATGAGTTGTCAAGATTACTTGGCAATCTAGATCTACAGTATATTGTTGTTGGAGTTGTCTACCATGTCTAAACTCAGATTCACCCTATAAATATTTGCATATCTTAATATTAGTGTAATAATTGTTGACAGTTGCAACTTTCCCGCATTTGAAAGTAATTAATTTCCTTTCAAGATTACCAATGTGTTCTTTGAGATGTTTGCACTAATTATTACACTTTGATAAATGATTATTATTAAATGCAGTGATTTCTGATGTATTTTAGCCACACAATTGGATGCCCACCTCTTCAACGACTAAAACCTTGAGGTCAAGGGAACACTTGTTCAAGACACCACACCAATTAGCACAAAATTAAAGATTATCATGATCAATAGTGGAAACATTGTTTACCCAGAAACACTGGCATATCTATAATTGGTGCCGTGTGTGCAGTGAACATGGGGCCCTGAGTCCAGAGAAGGCCCCTACTGCATACGCTGCACCCATTTTTTTATACTTACCCCTCTGGAGTCCCACACCGATATTGCAGCACTGTGGAATCCCCATGAGTAGAAAAATCACTGGGAAAATGGCCGCTGCGCCATTTTCCCGGTGATCTGCACAGGCACATTAGAGTCTGAGCCCTCTAGTGCTTAGACTCTCCAGAGCTGCCGGCAGAGAGGAGGGGGCCTGAATGGAGGAGGCAGCACATGGGCCTCCTCCTCTCTTAAAGTGCCTCTAGGTATCCTTTTGTTCTTAAAATAGTCGGACAGAAACTGACCTTGTAAAGTGAGCTAATCTCATGTCTCTTCAGTTTAAGCAGGTTGTGATAAAGGCCAATAGGGGTCTCATCTGGTAACTTGGAGAATTCTGCAAGATTAAACAAAACCATCTCTAATTAAATGTGATCACAGACTATTTAATGTGGATATGTTCTAATGAAATGGGTTCTGATAGCGGTGTGCAGTTAATTTACTGGTTGACGGGATCCCAGTAGTCAGGATACCGATGCCAGAATCCCGAGAGCCGGGGAAATGCTGGCAGATGGAATTCTGACCCAAGCTCGGTATTCCCAGTTGACTGGTGGTCCATGCCACCACCTGAGGGGGAATATAATAGTGTGGTGACCAAAGGTCTATACTGGACCCGAAGCATGGTGAACGCTGCAAGCCTACCAGGGGACAAACTGTGCTTGCTGCCGGGATTCTGGCTGTTGGGTTCCTGGCATTGGTCTCTTGACCTCCAGGATCCTGTCCATCGGTATCTCATACCAATCCCCTCATAACTACTGACCTAAGGAGCAATAATAGATTTATTAGTCTCTAATGAATGTGAATAAGAGAAACTGTGTCAGTGCATCACATTTAACTGATTCTTTTTATGTTCACTGGACTAGATTATGTAACAACTTGGTAAGGGTCTGAAATATGCATGACACAATAAACAATTAATGAATTGAATGTGTGGTTTTACCATGAATATGAATGTTTTTCTATACTGATGCAACTACTTGCGATTTTACTTTTGATAGGGAGGTCATTATCTCTCATAATTGATAAACTTGCTTGATAATCAACACTGACTTGTCTGCATACTAAATACTGCGGTGATGTTGCTAATAGCAGACACATTAGCCGGGATAAGATACCTCAATAGACAAAGTGATTTATATAATATTGTTGCACATTTACTTTGTAACCGAGAGTTTTCAAGTGAATGGGTATTTAGAATTGCCAGGTCCATCTGCATAATAAACATTGCTGGTCATACGGCTAATAGCAGAATTAATCAGCCAGGATAAAATACCCTAAAAAGACACTGACAATTTTGGAACTATTTGAAATCACTAGTTCCCATTTTCATGGACTAAATACACACATTTATCTCAGTCAGTGGATATATAAAAATGATAATATATTAATCCATGACTTTATTACTATGATCATAAAGAGTTACAATATGCATTGATATTTGAATGAGACCAGTCTGTAATTTATGATTATTATTTTCATACAAATGATGATTTGAAATTCCTGTTCCTCCCTAAGTCTGCTCACACATAAGTCAGAATCTAGAGTAATTGTTACTCATAGTGGATATTAGTGTATAATTTAAAATGAGATTGCAGCATACATTGTAACAGTGGGAATTTTTACATACAGTACTTCTATCTGGTTTTAATATTTCACTGAATGAGGGTTTTTTTAACTACAATTAAGCAAAGTTACATTTTACAGAACTTATTAATTCTACTATTGTACCAATACCTGACAATTCTTTATTTTGACTATTGGGGATTACCACTGATACATTGAAATGATCACAGCTGCTAAAATATATGCAGCTGGTAATTACTACTGACATACAGTACACTGCAGGTATAAAATGTCGAATGCCTCTGATCTTATTATGTAAAAGCACCTATTATAAATTTAGGTCAAACAGTCTTAGGGTGGAATTCAATTGATGGAAAAACCACTCAGCCAAATCAGCACAAATTAGTATGGCAGCCCAATCTCACACAAACATGTCCACTGCCCCATAGGGTATTGAGCATTTTTGTGCAACTTTGGCATTCGGCCTGCTGGGCAAAGGGTGTAAGATGAGGTGTAATTGCTAGTGGTTAAACACTGTTGCAGTGGAAACTTGCACCCTTCTCCTGTAATTTAATTCCCCCATATTATAAAGTAATGGGCATCACCAATGGTATAATGTGACTGGCAATACTGTTGCTACAGTATAATGTTATATTTACTGATGACAGTAAATTCTGCTGCTCTGAAGTAAGTTCCACTATCGTTAATACCCTATTTTTGATCTATCACTCACAGGGATGCTAATTAGTATGGCCTCTATATAGCTTCACCCCATCTGTGTCATACCACCCATGTTTCTCCAGCCTCATACCTTCCTGTGTCTCTCCAGCCTCATTCCTGCTTGTGTCTTTCCAGCCTCTTGCTATCATGGATCTATCCAACCAACCCCATGACACTCTGCATCTCGCCAATGTCATGCCACTTGTGTCTTTCCAGCCTCATGTCCCTATGTTTTAGTTTCTCTTTTATCTGTGACCCCACTCCATCTTTCTGTCACCCTCCACATCTCATCTCTGTCCCCCTTCTCCAGCTCCCTCTCAACTCAGCTGCCCATCTCCTTCTCTCTTTGATCTCTGTACCCCCTCACCATCTTGGATGAGTTTGTGGGTGAGGCCATGAGGATGTTGCAGTTAGGGGAGCAGTGATTAGGCACCAGCCCCAAGTGCTGACAGATGCTGACTCTCTCATGTCTGTCCCTCCTTTCTCCCCTCTCCAATCTATCTTTCTTTTCAGTCGCAATCTCTTTTTCATCACTGAGTACCCTCTCTTTCAACTCCCCCTCCCTCTACATTTTTCTCATGTATCTCATCTCCCTTTTCTCATCTATTACCTCTTCCCCCCTCTTTCTTTCTGTCCCTGGCCTAGAAGATGGCTGGGTGTTAGCTCCAGGTAGTAACAGTTCTGACTGGAGGACAAGGGAGATTGTGGCCAATGAGAGCTGGGAGAGGAGGGGGATTTATGCTTAATAGATCTCCAGGTTATAAACTCAGAAGATTTCTCTACGCAAGAGGTCTCTACGCAAGAGGTCTCTACGCAAGAGACAGCTCTTGCATGCAGCAATCACAGATTCTGAAATGCAGACAAAAGAGGGCAGGATGTAACACAATTTTCATGCAAAATTGACCAATCCCACCCAAAACCTTTTGGAGCTACAGTTTGTTTTTTTTCTAAAGAAGTATCATTTTTATTTAATGATTTTAAAAACATTTAAATAGATTATTAAAAAAAGTAGAAAAACTTTTTTGGATAATATACTTTTAAAACAACAATATATTACATTAAACTATGTAATTGCTAACAACTGCATTCACAAACTGTATAGAGTTGTATACTGTATAAAAGTTTTGCTATCACTATACTAAAGTATGGTTAATTTGCTCAAATGAGTAATGCAGCATTTGAAACTAACTCTACTAAACTGTTCTTTATATAGCTAGTAATTACAGTACTGTTACATGGTGGATAAAGCAGCATGACATAGATTGCTGATTGCATCAACTGTATCATGATGCAATCAGGAACATGCGTGTACATATAGTATATATATATATATATATAGTGTGTGTGTGTATATATATATATATATTAGTGTTTGTGTGTTATTGTTCATATTACAAGAATCACTGCTGATAACTTTATTCATCTAATTAGAGCCCTAAAATTATAAAAAAAATTCAGATTTGGTAAAGTTGACTTCAGAGTATAGTGGGGATAAAAATTAGGATGGTTATTTCTCTTAACTGTCTGTTCTGTTTGTGTACTGCATATAATTTCTGTCTCTACTGCAGAAACCCCCCTGGCTCTAATTGTCATCATCTAATCCCTTTGATAAAGATGTACTGTAGGGGTGAATTTATGATACTGTAAGAAAGGTAGCAAATTACTTTGTAAATAATCTAAAAAGGTGTCTTTGTTGTCTATTTTGTTCTTGTTAAACTAGTGTTGTTGTTAGTCATGTACTGTATGATCTTCATCTAAACCACATTCACATTTTATACTTCACAGCTGCTGTGGCAAGCCCTTACAGTGGACTCTTTTTGGTTCTAAATGTTTGCACTGGCTCCTCGAGGAAAATTAAGTTTTCACCAGTGATTCCTCACAAAGAGGTAATGGAGTTTGTAGCAAGACCAACATTAGTTGCTTCCCCCAAGTGCACTCAACTCCTGTACTCACAAGCTAGCGTGCAATATATATTCATATGTCTAGGTAACAAGTATTATTGTACTGTCATGGTATGTTTCTGAATAGCTTTCTCCAAGATGCTTAAAGGCTAATGGTTTTCGATTTGACCCCTCAAATGTAATTTGTTTAAAATTACTAAGAATAAGCCTTATAAAATATTGTAACTTTAAATTACATTACTTTACAGTATATTTAAAGATAACTGTAACCCCTGTCGTACCTGGGGTTAAAGTGTATCTGTATCTTGTGCCTCCACCCATGCTATTTGGGATGATCACATCAACTAGGCTGGCTCGGGAATGCCTTTAGTGTGTGAGTTTTGCTAATGTCCCTTTTAGTATGCAAATCCCCTCATATTCTCTTACCAAATGTATTGTTAACAGGTAGAGTTCTACTCAAGCAGGTAACTGTACATTAATGACTATTTTACCTTTAGTATCTTCTTCTATTACAGGCTCCTCCGCGGATACAAAGTACGGTCCACTGGTAAGTACACTTATATTTAATTCCAAAAATAGCATCAAGAGTAACTTATTTTCCTAGGTCTCTGGCTTTCTAGCATCACCATTAACCTGTCTAATACTACTACTATCCTACACAGAAGCTAGTGCATGCAATAAAAAAAACTCTCCTTTTCTCTTTAATAGAAAAAAATGAGTAACCCGGGTACTCTTAAACCTGGTGTGCACACTCACAGTTGGGGCCCATAAAGTTATAATATATATACAGTATAGCAATATTATACAGTATCCGGGGTACGGGTACAACAAGCAATAGTCTCCTATCAATGTCAGTTCTCTTTATACATGGAAATAGAAATCTGTTTAGGTGTATGATGCTCCTAGATGTCTGTTTATGTCAGCATCACAGATTCAATTGTCACCTAGCCATTCCTGAATTATCCTCAATTCCTGAATTATGAGTTATCCATTTGCCTGTATAGGTTCATTACAATTCTACTAAGGTTTCTTTTCCAAAATGCAGACTAACTTCTGGTGACTTGTAACTAATGTGTTGCGACAGTTTCAATTTGAGCTTACTGAAATGTATACATACATGGACTCAGTATCACATTTATACTGGATAAGCTTTCTCAGTCTTTCAACAATAGTTCAGATGTAACTGGGATCTTAGTATCCAAACTAGACTTTCTCCGGTGAGATTGATCAGCTTAACTAGGCTATTCATTTAATTATTTTCATTTATTGTCTCTTATAGCCTTACAATCCCTGTATATACTTCTCACTAAATCTCTGTACCCTAAGGCTTCTTGGATAAATATATCTGCTCCTCAAAGGTGTATACTCTAGCACAGTTACTGTTAATTATGGCTTAGCCAGATACAGTTAGGATTTCGGAGGTCTATGGTGCCTAACTAGTGACAGCAGCTCCTTATTTGAAGTTACCTTCCTAATACTTGCACAAAATTCTACGACAAGGTATTCTTTATGGGGCTATTCAATTATTCCTCCATCTGCCTCCAGATCCAGGCATTAACTCCCTGTGTCCCAGGGAAACATATATAACGGGCCAGGGGCCTGAACTATTGTTTTATGGTCCCTGCATTTATCAGGCTGGGCAGCTGATGCGGTACCCCGTACAAAGTTCCTTGGTGATTCAGGGATAACGCGGGTTACTTACAGTACCATGCCACAAACACTTCCCTCATGTCCCACATAGATTCATTGGCTATATGTATGGATATCCAGTGTCAATGGGTCAGAGGGGTAGAGACCCATACCGTGCCGCAACAGTTCATAGTTGAGGTAACACAGCTAGGGTTACCAGCTGAGCCGTTACCACCTCAGAAGGAGCAGATCTTTTCTGGGCTGGGAAAGGTGTGTTCCAACATGCTAATGGCGGCCACTTCCCCCAATTCCGGGCACTACCTTCTGTGGATGAGACCTCCCAAGCTCTGTAGGTAGTCAATAGCCAGTGTCTCACCTCTCTCCAACGTGTCACCAGCAGAAGTAGTGGTCTCAGCTGTGCCACTGCAGCTCTCCCCCTACCGGGATCACAGGAATGGCACTGCTCTCACTCTCTCCACCCTCATTACTGTCCTGCCTGCAGAGATGCTGGCTGATGCACCCCGCTAGCGGGGTCTTCCAGCGGACTGCTTTGTACAGTTCCAAATCTTGCCCTTTCTCGGACAGCTCTTTCCCTCACCGTAACTTCACCCACCTCAGGACTGCCTCTGTAGGTACATCAGCTCCCACAGCTACTCACTTGGGGTCTATCAATGGGGGCTCTTACCAGGTCTGACTCCAAAATGTCCATCTGCAGACATGCAGCTCTCCGGCAGCTAACGAACCAGCTGTCGAATGGCTTAGTGTGTTTTCCGACCTTGTCCGCTGCATCTCTGCCTGGCTCTCTTCACCACCTTCCTGGAGCCAACACAGCTGGTAAGCGCTCCTCTCTCTACACTTCCTCCCCCCACGCAATCACTACAGACTCAGCTCAAGGGACCTCTGGAAGCTTCCATTTAACATGTAGAGAATGTATTACCGTTTTGTGGTACAGGTCCCCACTATCCCTTAGGGGTCCCAAATCTCCCAGAGGCGTCTATTGTATAGAGCACTACACTCTCCCCCTGGTGATTACACTCACTGTAAGAGTGAGAATCAACATCAAATTAAAGGATCTACCTTTCTCTCTAAGAGAAGTCATAGCATATACCCAAAATATGACCAGGACATCACCATGTTGGGCTACAATATCAACGGAATTTCTATTGGAGTCCCTAATTGCTCATAGGTGAGTATTCTTGGTGGCTTACAAACCCTTTGCGGTCTAGTGGAACTAATTTCTAAGTCTCTCCCAGGATCTCTATAGACTCAGAATCTCCACCTACTCCCCAACTTTCTTCATTCGCCATACCACCATCACTATCACCCTCATTCCGTTCCCAATTGTTGATGGATCAGAGTACTTCGGTTTCCCGATGATCCCGATCAAGGACAGGCTCGTCCCTCCGAATCCAGTCACTTAGTCTCAGGTGCAATTGTATGCATGAACTAGCGGAGAGACATGGGGTCACCATTGATGTTTCCTCTTGGACCCCAAGGTGCCCAGCATATTTAACAGGGTCCGGTTTAATCGCTCTGGCTGTAGATCCCCTTGTGGATAATAGGGCATAATTCAGGATTTCTGAATACCACAGCACTTGCACAACTCCCTGATCAACCGGCTTTCGAATTATTTTCCTTGATCAGTGTGTATCCGGGCAGGTAGTCTATAGTGGACAAAGAACTTCTCCCACAATGTGTGGCAATGGTCCTTGCTTGCTGGTTAGTAGTGATATATGCTTGAGCATACCTTGTGAAGTGATCTGTTACCACCAGTATGTGACTGTCCTGCCCTCCTGGGCCCTCGAACATCAAGAAGTCAAAGCAGACTAGGACCATTGGTCCAGAGCTACTGATGTTCACTAGAAGAGCAGTTTGGGTAGGTAAGGTTTTTTGAAGGATACAACTCCCACAAGTTCAACAACACTGGTCTATGTCTCGGATCATGAAGGGTCATAAAATGGTCAGCTACTAATCCCTGCGTTTTATCTTACCCCAAATGACCATGCTGATCATGTAAAGCTTCCAACACTATCTGCTTATATATAGTTGGCAATATCAGCTGTAGCTTACAAGCTCCGTCATTTTTCCGAACACTTCGGTACAAGACACCCTTCATCATTCTAACTTCTTCTGTTGCCGCCATAACACTTTCAACATTTTTGATAGCTGTGACCATGTTATAGTGAGATTGGGATTCTCTACTATCTGTAAAACCTGGAAGATATCCAGGTCATCCCTTTGCGCTTGAGCCGTTTGTTCCCATGTTATCATGTGCGTACAGCTCAGCCAGCAGTAAGAAGGGGCAATGGCTAGTTCTGAAGCTCCAGTGGCCAGTATAGCAGCTGTATCCAGGTTTCTATGAAGACTGACCTGTTGGCATAACCCCTTCACTGCCGCTGCTGGTTCTTCGATCCAATCATCTGCTAACCCGTAGCCATCTCCATGCGGCATGCGCGATACGGCATCAGCATCCTGATTGTTAACCCCCAGACGACATTTGATATTAAAGTCGTAGTTCGTCAAAGCAGTCAGCCACCTGTGGCCAATGGCATCCAATTTAGCTGAAGTCTGGATGTAGGTCAAAGGGTTGTTATCAGTTTATATGGTGAAATGGACTCCATATAGATAGTCATGGAACTTCTCACTTACGGCCCATTTAAGTGCCAAAAAATCCAACTTATGAACCGGGTAGTTCTTCTCACTATTTGATAGCCCACGACTAACATACGAGATGGGTCGCAACTGCTGATCGTGTACCTGGTACAGCACTCCCAAAAGGCTTTCAAAGGAGGCATCTATTTGCACTTCATAAGGGAGTTTAGTGTGTGCATATGCCAGTACAGGAGATTTTGATAGACTTTCCTTCAAGTTGTTAAAAGATTCTTCACACTGCTCCGTCCATCTCTCCCCGAAAGGCTCGTGTGGCTTGTAATAAGGCTTTTTACTGTCTGATCTAGAGTGGTGGAAGTGCTTCTTGACAGGGGGATACCCTCGGGTCAACTCTGTCAATAGTTTGCAATTGTAGCATACTGGGGTATGAATTTACGATAATAACCGCAGAATCTGATAAAAGACATCAGGTCCTTAAGATTTTCTGGTCTGGGCCAATTCTTCACCGTTACCACTTTGTCTGGGTCAGTAGCAATCCCTTGCCTACTTGCAATGTGCCCTAAATACTTGACAGATGCCCTGCAGTGCTTACATTTCTCAAGAGATAGCTTCAATCCTCTAGCCTCTAGTCAATCTAACACCTTAAGTAGCTGCTCATTGTGTTTGTACAGAGCTTTCCCGAAGATGATGTCATCTAAGTACACCAATACCTCATGGTAGCACATATCCCCTACCATTTTTTCCATCGTTCTCTGGAATGTAGCCGGAGCCCCTTTTATACCTTGAGGCAGTTTTAAGAGCTCAAAGAACCCTATGGGACATATGAAAGCGGTCTTAGCTCTATCAATCATGCTCATCAAGATATGATATTATCCACATCATAGATCAAGAATGGAGAACCATTGTCTCTTCTGCAGGCAGTCTAGTGCTTCATCCACTTTCAGTACCATATACTGATCTGGCACCGTCCGACTATTCAAGGTACGATAGTCTATGCATAGTCTAATCTCTCTGCTATTCTTATGTGCGACCACAATAGATAAGGCATACGGACTTTCTGAATCTGCTGTGACGTTGTTTTCCAATAAATTACGAAGGTGCACTCTTACATCCTCAAAGTTGGCAGGAGCTAACCTCCTGATCCCTCCTGGAATGGCGTAGTATCAGTCAATTTGATCTGATGTTCCACTCCGGTGGCTGTACCTAGATCCAAGTCACTTTTAGAGAAAAAGGCTTCCCTCAACTGCAGCTGCTCTACCAGCTGTAGCTTACTCTCACTATAAATATCGCTGCCCTGAAAACACAATTCTATATCAATGGTCCTGGAGGTAGGCATGGCCCCTGGGATTAATGTAGCATTGCAAGTAGCATAACGGCTTTCTATCAAGTAACATCTATATCCACCCTCACCGAGTTGGCTAACCACAGAAGGGTGGTTTTACTTCTCCTGCTTCTCACACCATTGACTGAGGTTCTGGAACATGTTGGTGTTAGTTCTTACTATGGTGGGTAGCTGTCCAATATCCCCTGGCGAATCAGGGCAGACTAAAGCTATCAATGAAACAGTCTGATTGGGATTACTCAATCCGGGTTCCAAGGTGATCTGCGTAAATATATACCCTAGATAGGGGTATTTTTGTTCACTTAGCCCCCAGACAGTGAGCTCACTGAAAGGGTGAATGGGTACATTGGCCAAATGTTCATGGTACCAGGATTCAAAGACCATGAACACTTGAGACCCGCTATCCATTAGGATAGTACAATCTTGCCCGTTGATCATGGCTTTAACCATTGGGGCCTGTCCCATTAACCTGTCAGGAATGGTGGCCGACCACTGTGCACTCCCCATTGCTCGAACATTTATAACTGGGGAGCCTCTGAGGGGGTCACAGCGCTCCCATTGGAGTTTTCCAGTTGGTATCTCTCCTTTGGCTAGTAGGGTTATTATTCCCCCTCCTTCTGGCCCCGTTACCCGAGCATTCAAAAGACCTATGCCTGGCTTGACCACAGCTGCAGCATATAAGGGGTTCAGTTTAGGCTTCCCCTGTTCATCCCCCTTCCTATACCTGGGGTCCAGTACTGGCTGGGGGTGGAGTTGGACTGAAGAGCAATCAACTTATTTTTTTGTTTTGCTCCTCCAGCAACTTCAATAGTCTTTCATCCATAGTTGGAGGGATTTGGGTAGGTAATACAACCTTTACTTTCTTGATGTTTCTTTCTCTAGTTTCAATTTGCAATTCCTCCAATTTGACTTCCTTGACCAATTCCATCAAAGTAGGAGGAGAACCTGCTACCATAGTGCAACGTAATCGCTGGACCACAGGATTGTTGGTCAAGGCCCCTTTTAGCAGCTGTCTCCTCATCCACTGCCTCCTTAGAAATACCCACTTTGTCTACTATCTTGTAGATCAATCTATCCACCCTATAGATATGATGGGTCAGCGATTACCCAAGCTCTTGATATGTCCGATTCAAATAAGCCATCAAATCCCCGATGTCCTCAATGGTCCCAAATGACAAATCCAATGCCTCAATATAGTCTTTAAATGTGGCGGGTGACTTACTCTGCCTAGTGGCCTGTATCACCTCCTTGGCAGGCCCTCGTAGACTCTCTGCTATACGCTGTTTCTTAATGTGCTCGTGCCATTCTTCAGAGTGTTGAATAGCAGCTTCCCACCAAGTATCATGGGTTTCCACTCTGGCTGGCACTGGGAGGACTCCTGAGAATATTCTCAACTGTCCATAGCCACCTTCATAGTGCCACCCTTCTAGTTGCCTGAACATCTTATCCACGACTGTTTCAACTCCCATTCCGGTAGCTTTGACTTTTTTTCTCTGTTGGATTTCTGTCAGCACTAGAGGAATGGCAACACTCCCCTGATTATACCCTCCAGAGGTTGCCTTTTAATCAGCACTATCTCCCCCTTCTGGTTACAACATTTGTACTTTCCAACCTGAAACCCCTTCAACTAACACCATGCTGGGGAGTAAGGTCTTATCTAAAGGGTTTCGGTTGCTAATCAGTACCGCATAGGTATCAACAAACTGCCCTTTCCACCGATCCATAATACATGATACCATAGAGATTCCCCACAGCTCGTAGCACTGTGTCATCACTGACAGCTGAAAGGTGTCCCCCTAGTCCAAAACTACACATAGGTTCCAACCCCTTCTCCTTACACCATCTATGAATGTCAGCCACTGTTACCTCCTCCATGTCCCATCTGTGTAAGACAATGAGACCTGATGGGCTACAACCCCCTGAGATCTCAGCAGTGCCTCCAAATGTAACCCCTTTCTTACCTGGGGTTAGCGTGTATCTGTATCTCCTGCCTCCACCCAAGCTATTTGGGATGATCACATCAACTAGGCTGGCATGGGAACATATTTAGTGTCTAAGTTTTGCTAAAGTCCCTGTTAGTATGAAAATCCCTTCATATTCTCTTACCAAATGTATTGTAAACAGGTAGCGTTCTACTCAAGCAGGTAACTGTACATTAATGACTGTTTTACCTTTAGTATCTTTTTCTATTACATGCTCCTCCGTGGATACAAAGTATGGTCCACTGGTAAGTATACTTATATTTAATAACCAAAAATAGCATCAAGAGTAACTTATTTTCATATGTCTCTGGCTTTCTAGCATTACCATTAACCTGTCTAATACTACTACTATCCTATACAGAAGCTAGCGCATGCAATAAAAAAAACTCTCCTTTTCTCTTTAATAGAAAAAAATAGTGACCCTGATACTCTTAAACCTGGTGTGCACACTCACAGTTGGGGCCAATAAAGTTATAATACATATACTGTATACAGTATAGCAGTATTATACAGTATCCGGGGTACAGGTACAATAAGCAATAGTCTCCTATCAATGTCGGTTCTCTTTATACAGTAAATGGGAATAGAAATCTGTCTAGGTGTATGATGTCCTAGATGTCTGTTTACGTCAGCGCCACAGTTTCAATTGTCACCTAGCCATTCCTGTGCAAAGGTAATCCTCAATTCCTCAATTATGGGTTATCCATTTGCCTGTATAGGTTCAGTATGTTGCTACTAAGGTTTATTTTCCAAAATGCAGACTAACTGCTGGTGACTTGTAACTAGTTCATTGCAACAGTTTCAATTTGAGCTTACTGAAATGTATACATACGTGGACTCAGTATCACATTTAAACTGGATAAGCTTTCTCAGTCTTTCAACAATAGTTTAGATGTAACTGGGATCTTAGTATCCAAACTAGACTTTCTCTGGTGAGATTGATCATCTTAACTAGGCTATTAATTTAATTATTTTCATTTATTGTCTCTTATAGCCTTACAATCCCAATATATACTTCTCACTAAATCTCTGTACCCTAAGGCTTCTTGGATAAATATATCTGCTCCTCAAAGGTGTATACTCTAGCACAGTTACTGTTAATTATGGCTTAGCCAGATACAGTTAGGCTCCCGGAGGACTATGATGACCTAACTAATGACAGTAGCTCCACATTTGACATTACCTTCCTACTTCTTGTGCAAAAGTCTATGACCAGGGGTTCCTTATGGGGTTATTCAATTCATACAGATCCTGGCATTAACTCCCTGTGTCCAAGGGAAACATTTATATATAGAGCCAGGGGCGTGAGCTATTGTATATTGTGATTGTAAAGGCAACTTTCCAATTTTGTATTGTATTGTAAAGGCAGGGACTATTGTCCCTGCCTTTATCAGGCAGAGCTGTTGATGCGGTACCCTGTACAAAGTTCCTTGGTGATTCAGGGATAACACGAGTTACTTACAGTACCATGCCACAACCTCTTCCCTCATGTCCCACATAACTTCATTGGCTATAGGTATGGATATCCAATGTCAATGGGTAAGAGGGGCAGAGACCCATACAGTGCTGCAACGATTCACATTTGAGGTAACACAACTAGGGTTGCCAGCTGAGCCGTTACCACCTCAGAGGGAGCAGATCTTTTCTGGGCTGGGAAAGGGGTGTTCCAATATGCTAATGGCGGCCACTCCTCCCAATTCCGGGCACTACCTTCTGTGGATGAGAGCTCCCAAGCTCTGTAGGTAGTTGGTAGCCAGTGTCTCACCTGCCTCCAACACGTCACCAGCAGAAATAATGGTCTCAGCTCTGCTGCTACAGCTTTCCCCCCACCAGGATCACAGGAACGGCACTCCTCTCACTTTCTCCACCATCCATACTGTCCTGCCTACAGAGATGCTGGCTGATGCACCCCGCTGGCGAGGTCTTCCACCGGTCTGCTTTGTACAGCCCCAAATCTTGCCCTGTAGCGATCCTACACACACAGCTCTCTCCCTCGCCATACCTTCACCCACTTCCAGACAACCTCTGAAGCTACATCAGCTCACACAGCTACTCACTTGGGGTCTATCCCTAGGAGCTTTCACCTGGTCTGACACCACAGTGTCCCTCCGTGGCCATAAAGCGCTCTGGCAGCTGACCAACTAGCTGTGGAATGGCTATGTGTATTTTCAGACCTCGTCCGCTGCATCTCTGCCTTCACCACCAGTCCTCCCTCGATCCCCCACAGCCAGTAAACCTTCCTCTCTCTACACTTCCTCCCCCCACGTGATTGCTGTGGACTCAGAGCGAGGGACCTATGGAAAGTTCTCTAGTCCTCTCGCGCCAGTGGGTCCCGGAGAGGTTCCATGTAAGTACCCCCAGCCAGCTACCCCTGGTGTACACCACCTATACATAAACACCATAGCATGCATTTTCACAATAAAAATATACACATTGAATACCTAGATTTCTCTAACATCCTAGTGGATGCTGGGTACTCCGTAAGGACCATGTGGAATAGACGGGCTCCGCAGGAGACATGGGCACTTTAAGAAAGAATTTAGATTCTGGTGTGCTCTGGCTCCTCCCTCTATGTCCCTCGTCCAGACCTCAGTTTGAATCTGTGCCCGGACGAGCTGGGTGCTGTTCAGTGAGCTCTCCTGAGCTTGCTGTAAGAAAGTATTTTGTTAGGTTTTTTATTTTCATGGAGCTCTGCTGGCAATAGACTCCCTGCATCGTGGGACTGAGGGGAGAGAAGCAGCCCTACTCTCTGAAGCTAGGTCCTGCTTCCGAGGCTACTGGACACCATTAGCTCCAGAGGGATCGTACACAGGATCTCACCCTCGTCGTCCGATCCCAGAGCCGCGCTGCCGTCCCCCTCGCAGAGCCGGAAGACAGAAGTCGGGTGAGTATGAGAAGCAAGAAGACTTTGAAATCGGCGGCAGATAACTCCGTTCTTCACATGAGGTAACGCACAGCACTGCAGCTGTGCGCCATTGCTCCAAACACACCTCACATACTCCGGTCACTGTAAGGGTGCAGGGCACGGGGGGGGGGGTGCCCTGGGCAGCATATGGACCTCTTTTGGCAAAAGTACACATATATACAGTTGGGCACTGTATATATGTATGAGCCCCTGCCAAGAAAATGTATATTTAAGCGGGACAGAAGCCCGCCGTCGAGGGGGCGGGGCTTCTTCCTCAGCACTCACCAGCGCCATGTTTTTTCTCCACAGCACCGCTGAGAGGAAGCTCCCCAGCCTCTCCCCTGCAGATACACGGTAGAAGAGGGTAAAAAGAGAGGGGGGGCACATAATTAGGCGCAAAAATCAATATAAACAGCAGCTACTGGGTTAACATTAAGTTACTGTGTTATTCCTGGGTTAATAGCGCTGGGATGTGTGCTGGCATACTCTCTCTCTGTCTCTCCAAAGGGCCTTGTGGGGGAATTGTCTTCAGATGAGCATTCCCTGAGTGTGTGGTGTGTCGGTACGTGTGTGTTGACATGTCTGAGGTAAAAGGCTCCCCTAAGGAGGAGATGGAGCAAATGTGCCTCTGTCGACAACGCCGACACCTGTTTGGATATGTGTAATTAAGTGCTAAGGTGAATTTATTGCACAAAAGATTAGAGAACAGACAGGGAATCTACCCATGTCTGTCCTATGTTGCAGAGACTTTCAGAGTCTCTCAATGCTCACTATCCAAAATAAAAGACACTGATATCGACACGGAATCTGACTCCAGTGTTGACTACGATAATGCAAAGTTACAGCCAAAATGGCAGGAAAGTATTCAATATATGATTATTGTAATAAAAAATGATTTGCATATCACTGATGACTCATCTGTCCCTGACACAAGGGTACACATGTTTAAGGGGAAGAAAGCTGAGGTCAATTTCCCTCCTCTCATGATGAAAAAGAGCAGGAATCTCCAGACAAGAGACTGCAGTTTCCCACAAAGAATTCTCAGGGAGTATCCTTTCCCTACTAGGGCCAGGATACGATGGGAATCTTCCCCTAGGGTGTCACGTTTGCCTAAAAGGTAGCCCTGACTTAACAGCTATCCTCAGGGATCCTGCAGATAGCGTGCACATTCTGGTACACTACTCAGACCGGCGATTGTGTCGGCATGGGTTTATAGCACTGTAGCAGCGTGGACGGGTACCTTATCAGCAGAGATTGAGACCCTAGTATGTATATATATATATATAGATATATATTAAAGATGCTGTCTTAAGATATATGTATATAAAACATGCCCAAAGAGACATTATTCTACTGGGTTCTAGAGTCAACGCTATGTCGATTTCTGCTTGACGTGTCCTGTAGAATATGCAATGGACAGGTGATGCCGACTTAAGAGGCATATGGAAGGCTGAGGATTGTGTGGAGAAGGGATCTCGGACCTGGTCTCCACAGCTATAGCTGGTAATTCTGATCTTTTGCCTTATATTCCTGCACAGCCTAGGAAAGCACGACATTATCAAATGCAGCCTTTCGATCACAAAGAAACAAGAAAGTCAGAGGTGCGTCCTTTCTTGCCAGAGGCAGGGGCAGAGGAAATAAGCTGCACACAGCTAGTTCCCAGGAACAGAAGTCCTCCCCAGCTTCTACAAAATCCACTGCATGTTGCTGGGGCTCCACAGGCGGAGCTAGGCCCGGTGGGGGCACGTCTTCGTAATTTCAGCCACAAGTGGGTTCACTCCCTGTTGGATCCCTGGGCAATAGATATTGTGTCTCAGGGATACAAGCTGGACTTTGAGGAGATGCCCCTCGCCGACGGCCCTGCCGGCTTCCCCCCACGAGAGGGAAATAGTGTTAACTGCAATTCACAAATTGTATCTTCAACAGGTGGTGGTCAAGGTTCCCCTCCTTCAACAAGGAGGGGGTTATTATTCGACCATGTTGTAGTCCCGAAACCGGACGGTTCGGTCAGACCCATATTGAATTTAAAATCCCTGAACATATACCTGAAAAGGTTCAAGTTCAAGATGGAATCGCTAAGAGCGGTCATCGCGAGCCTGAAAGGGGGAGATTTTATGGTGTCTCTGGACATAAAGGATGAATACCTTCATGTCCCCATTTATCCACCTCATCAGGCGTATCTCAGATTTGCGGTACAGGATTGTCATTACCAATTTCAGACGTTGCCGTTTGGTCTCTCCACGGCCCCGAGAATCTTCACCAAGGTAATGGCGGAAATGATGGTGCTCCTGCGGAAGCAAGGTGTCACAATTATCTCGTACTTGGACGATCTCCTCATAAAAGCGAGATCAAGAGAGCAGTTGCTGAACAGCGTATCACTTTCTCTGGAAGTGTAACGGCAACACGGCTGGATTCTAAATATTCCAAAGTCGCAGTTGGTTCCTACGGCTCATCTGCCTTTCCTAGGCATGATTCTAGACACAGACCAGAAAAGGGTTTATCTCCCGATAGAGAGAGCTCAAAAGCTCATGACACTGGTTAGGAACCTATTAAAACCAAAACAGGTGTCAGTGCATCACTGCACTCGAGTCCTGGGAAGGATGGCGGCATCATACGAGGCCATTCCCTTCGGCAGGTTCCATGCATCCTGGAACTAAGGGCCGTATACAACGCCCTACGTCAAGCGGAGACCCTGCTTCGCGAACAACCGGTTCTGATTCAGTCAGAAGCCACCAGAATTCTTCGCTGGGCGGAAAATCACGTAAGCGCACTGTCAGCAGTGTTCATCCTGGGAGTGGACAACTGGGAAGCAGACTTCCTCAGCAGGCACGACCTCCACCCGGGAGAGTGGGGACTTCATCAAGAAGTCTTCACGCAGATTGCAAGTCGGTGGGAACTGCCACAGGTGGACATGATGGCATCCCGCCTCAACAAAAAGCTACAGAGGTATTGCGCCAGGTCATGAGACCCTCAGGCGATAGCTGTGGACGCACTGGTGACACCGTGGGTGTTCCAGTCGGTCTATGTATTTTCTCCTCTTCCTCTCATACCCATAAGAAAAAGAGGAGTGAGAACAATACTCATTGTCCCGGATTGGCCAAGAAGGACTTGGTATCCAGATCTGCAAGAAATGCTCACAGAGGACCCGTGGCCTCTGCCTCTAAGACAGGACTTGTTGCAACAAGGGCCCTGTCTGTTCCAAGAATTACCGCGGCTGCGTTTGACGGCATGGCGGTTGAACGCCGGATCCTAGCAGAAAAAGGCATTCCAGATGAGGTCATTCCTACGCTGATAAAGGCTAGGAAGGACGTGACAGCTCAACATTATCACCGTATATGGCAAAAATATGTTGCTTGGTGTGAGGCCAGGAATGCCCCTACGGAGGAATTCCAGCTGGGCCGTTTCCTTCACTTCATACAGTCAGGAGTGACTTTGGGCCTAAAATTGGGTTCCATTAAGGTCCAGATTTCGGCCCTATCCATTTTCTTTCAAAAAGAGCTGGCTACTCTACCTGAAGTTCAGACGTTTGTGAAGGGAGTGCTGCGTATTTAGCCCCCTTTTGTGCCCCCGGTGGCACCTTGGGATCTTAATGTGGTGTTGAGTTTCCTGAAATCCCACTGGTTTGAACCACTCAAAATGGTGGAATTGAAATATCTCACGTGGAAGGTGGTCAAGCTACTAGCATTGGCTTCGGCTAGGCGTGTGTCAGAATTAGCGGCTTTGTCACATAAAAGCCCCTATCTGGTTTTCCATGCGGATAGAGCAGAATTGCGGACCCGTCCACAATTTCTGCCAAAAGTGGTTTCATCCTTTCATATAAACCAATCTATTGTGGTGCCTGTGGCTACTACTGACTTGGAGGATTCCGAGTTACTTGATGTGGTCAGGGCTTTGAAGGTTTATGTAGCCAGAACGGCTAGGGTCAGGAAAACAGAATCTTTGTTTATCCTGTATACTTCCAACAAGCTTGGTGCTCCTGCTTCAAAGCAAACTATTGCTCGCTGGATCTGTAATACGATTCAGCAGGCTCATTCTGCGGCTGGATTGCCGCTGCCAACATCAGTTAAGGCCCATTCCACTAGGAAGGTGGGCTCTTCTTGGGCGGCTGCCCAAAGGGTCTCGGCATTACAGCTGTGCCGAGCGGCTACTTGGTCAGGTTCAAACACTTTTGCAAAGTTCTACAAGTTTGATACCCTGGCTGAGGAGGACCTTGTGTTTGCTCATTCGGTGCTGCAGAGTCATCCGCACTCTCCCGCCCTTTTGGGAGCTTTGGTATAATCCCCATGGTACTTACGGAGTCCCCAGCATCCACTAGGACGTTAGAGAAAATAAGATTTTACTTACCGGTAAATCTATTTCTCGTAGTCCGTAGTGGATGCTGGGCGCCCGTCCCAAGTGCGGACTTCTTCTGCAATACTTGTATATAGTTATTGCTGCAATAAGGGCTATGTTATTGTTGCATCAGGGTTGAACTGATGCTCTGTTGTTGTTCATACTGTTGACTGGGTAAGTTTATCACAAGTTATACGGTGTGATTGGTGTGGCTGGTATGAGTCTTGCCCTGGATTTCCAAAATCCTTTCCTTGTACTGTCAGCTCTTCCGGGCACAGTTTCTCTAACTGAGGTCTGGAGGAGGGACATAGAGGGAGGAGCCAGAGCACACCAGAGTCTAAATTCTTTCTTAAAGTGCCCATGTCTCCTGCGGAGCCCGTCTATTCCCCATGGTCCTTACGGAGTCCCCAGCATCCACTACGGACTACGAGAAATAGATTTACCGGTAAGTAAAATCTTATTTTATGAATAACTATATAATATAAGTTTATTTATGTAGCTACTGTATTACCCTTTTGTGGTATAGGTCCCCACTATCCCTTAGGGGCCACAAATCCCCCAGAGGCATCTGATGTATAGAGCACAACATATCTTTCTATTAATACACAACGAGGTGTTTAGCCATATCGAGCTTCACTTAAAGTTGCATGTAAGCTAATTGTGTAAAGATGAAAAACTACTGTACAAATGCTCTCTCAACTTGCATTAAAATATAAGGCCCCCATACACTAGTATGATTTGGCGTTTGCTACACAATTTTGACCCACTGGGCTGATAAATTTTGTGAAAAGAGTCAAAGCACATGTCATTTTCTTCCAGTCGGATCCAGAGATTGTCACTGCTGTACAAAGGATACATTGTACCCTGGAGCAGTGAATGGGATCGCATGCAAAACTTATGCAATTTGACCGTACATAGGCCCTCATTCCGAGTTGTTCGCTCGCAAGCTGCTTTTAGCCGCCTACTGGGAGTGAATCTTAGCATAGTAAATTTGCGAACGAAAGATTCTCAAAATTGCGATTACACACCTCTTAGCAGTTTCTGAGTAGCTTCAAATTTACTCGGCATCTGCGATCAGTTCAGTGCTTGTCGTTCCTGGTTTGACGTCACAAACACACCCAGCGTTCGCCCAGACACTCCTCCGTTTCTTCAGCCACTCCCGCGTTTTTCCCAGAAACGGTAGCGTTTTTTCGCACACACCCATAAAACGGCCTGTTTCCGCCCAGAAACACCCACTTCCTGTCAATCACATTACGATCACCAGAACGAAGAAAAAACCGTGAGTAAAATTCCTAACTGCATAGCAAATTTACTTGGCGCAGTCGCAGTGCGGACATTGTGCATGCGCATTCGCGACTAATCGCTCCGTTGCGAAAAAAAATAACGAGCGAACAACTCGGAATGACCCCCATAATGTATTGTATGTGATATAGCCACTGGCGGGGAGGTGCTGAGGTATCATATGCGAGGCTGCATGCAATATCTCGGCTACATGTACGGTCACCTTTAGTTGAATGTACCATATAATTATCGCAATTTCATCTTGGTGTGGCAGACCAACGCTGCTAATAAACGTTAAAGGCTGATTAAATAATTCAGCTACAATCAGGTGTGCAGAAATAGATTCCAGTGGCTGTCAGCTGGTATCAAATCATGTCACAAGTTTACAAGTTAAAAGGCAGCATATACAGAGTAATTCCAGGGGGGCAGATGTATTAAGCCTCGAGAAGTGATAAAGCAGTGATAAGTGCAAGATGATAATGCACCAGCCAATCAGCTCCAATATGTAAGGAGCCAGAGGCATAACTGTGGGAGGCAACAGAGTCAGCTGCCGCCGGGCTCCTGCTCTGAAAGGGGGCACCACTCCTCCTGTTCCGTGTGTTCAGCAACATTAATCAATTAAGTTAATTGACAGCAGCCACTATATCCTCCATAGCCGACTGCCCCTCTAGTCACTACACCTTACAAATCACACCCTCTTTATTATAGATACACTGGAAGCAGACACCTTACTGATGAAGTTAGTTGCTCCTATAAAGGAAGCATGAGAATTCTAACTATATGAAGTTATTTTTCTGACAATTAAAAGTAACTTCATATAGTTAGAATTCTCATACTTCCTATGCATGAGCCGATATCTCCATCAGTAAGGTGCAAGCTTCCAGTGTAATAGGTTGTGGGTTTCAATCCTGGATATTACACTTGCAAATTAATTGTCAGAGAAATAATCAGCATTGTGAGTGACTGAGCAGATCTATGTAGTGTGTGGCTGGACCCTATATAGTCGCAATTGTTTTAAACTGACAATTCTAAGTAGTGGCTTCATATAGTTAGAATCTGCAGGCTTGCTTTGCATGAGCAAATAGCTCTGTCAGTAAGGCATATGTTTTAATCCTGGGTATGACTGCTAAGAAATGTTTGATTTAAAATAAATGACAATTTTTTTTATATATATATATATATATATATATATATATACATTTTTACATTTTTTTCAGAACAATCCATATACACAGACATAAATATATAATATATATAAGGGGGGGGCACACCAATATTTATCTTGCCACTGGGCCAGTGGTGGAACTTGTGAGTGGTGGGCCCAGGTGCAAAACTATACTTTGGGCCCCCCTTCTCCATACCGCCCCAAGTTCACAATATGCCACAAGACAGTGGGTGAGGTAAAGGGTGACGGGGATGAGGCAGAGGATGATGGGAATGAGGCAGAGGACGACTGGTAGATGGAGAGTTGGTGAAAGGGAGAGGCAATGGGTGACAGGAAAAAGGTGAGAGGGAGAAGCAGTGGGTGCCAGGGTGAAGCATTGGAAGATGGAGAGAGTGACAGGGATAGGGTGACTGGGAGAAGGTGAAGAGGAGAAGCAGAGGGTATGAGAGGTCTCTGTAGGAAGGATTAAAGGGAGTAAACTGGGTTTAAAGGGCTCACTGGGACATGAAGGGAAAGTATCAGTGGGGGAGATAGGCAGAAAAAAAACAAGCGGCTTTAACATGAGAGCTGAGGAAAGACAATGCTACTGTAGTGTAAGAGGGTGTAGTATGGCTGCCAGGTGGTCAGGAGACCGCCGGTCAGCATACCGATGCCAGGATCCCGGCAGGGAGGAGCGAGTGCAGCAAGCCCCTTGCGGGCTCAGCGGCGACCTACGGTCGCCACAGGTTTTATTCCCACTCTATGGGTGTTGTGGACACCCAAGAGTGGAAATAGTCCCTGCTGGTCGGCATGCCGACCATCGGGATAGTGAGTGGGCGGGATTTTGGTGGAGGTCATGTGACCATCAGTTTCCCAACCGCCTGTCACATGAATACCACCCCTGTAAGAGTTTACTAAAGGGACAGAAGAAGAATTATGTTTGGGAAGAGGAGAGATTGTGAGAAGGAGGGAGGGAGAGAGAGATGGGGGAATAGAGATACAGGGGTGAAGAGGAAGGAAGAGGTGCAGTGGAACAGAGAGAGAGAGAAACAGGAGATGGAGGGAGAGAAGTGGAAACGGAGAGAGGGAGACAAGAGAGAGATACAGAGAGAGACAGAAGGGGGGCGGAGAGAGAGGAGCAGAGACGGAGAGAGAGACTGAGAGGGGGAGATGGAGAGAGAAAGGGAAGATGGAGAGAAGGGGCGAGAGAGGTGAAGAGGAAGGAAGAGAGGCGCAGGGGAACAAAGAGAGAGACGTAGGGAGAGAGCGGGGGTCGGAGATAGATACAGAGAGGGATGGAGTTGGAGAGAGGGAGGGGAAGACCAGTGCCAGATTAAGGTCCATGGGGCCTGGAACTGAAATTTAGAAATTTTTCACTTATCACGTCACAGGATGTATGACCCGCGCCAGGTGGGTGTGGCTATTGAATATATATATATATATATATATATATATATATATAAAAAAATATGGCCTGGATGTTCGGCACTCACAAATGCACATGTCAGCTCACCGGGTGCCCTCCACAGTGCTGCGGCAATGTGGATAAACACGAATAGGCGGCACTCAAAGTACTTTTGATGACGGTTAATTAAAACCGAAACGCTAAGACTACGCAAGATGGAGTGATCTCTGTTCTTGTTTATGCAAAAGTCTGTGAGTGCTGCCTATTCCTGTTTATTTATCTATATATATATATATATATATATATATTCACCCAGACGTCCGGCACTCTTGGTGGGATATAACTTTGCTTGCTGCGGTGCCATCCGTGAGCTAGCTTGCTCCACATAGATAAGGTTGAAATCGGCGTCACTCAGCAGACTGTTGATATGGTTTAAAAGATGCCTTTATTCACACCTACGTTTCGGGCATACACCCGTCGTCAGGGCAGGACTCACACACATTGAATACAACAAATACAAATATATACACCACTAACAATACAGAATTAAAACAGGAGTGCACTCACCTGCTCGGTGGCGTCCGGCGCCCCCAGGTCCACGCGTCAGCATGGACGTCGCAGGACACTGACGTCACCAGGCGCCTCCGGCCAGGCCGGCCCCTGGATACCCGGTTGCTATAACAGTGGCCCCATCGTACGCCAATGCGTTCATGTATGCGACAGAAAAACAGCTATTTGAGGTAGAAGGTATTATCAATCCCAAAATCTTGCTGTATCGGAGGTTCATAGACGACCTCCTGATTATCTGGGTGGGTGCTGAGGCTGATTTAATCCAGCTGTTAGAATCCCACAACACCTCCCCCAACCCGGCTAAATTTACGTATAATATCAGTACGAAATGTGTACAATATTTGGATGTTAACATTCAGTTATGCAATCAGCAGTTGCAGACTAGCATCCACAGAAAAACAACAGATAGAAACACCTTATTACGTAATGAAAGTTTCCATCCCTTACCTCTGCGTAAGAGCCTACCATATTCCCAATTATTAAGGGTTAAACGATTAACATCAGACCCGGAACAGGTAGAACCAGCTCTGGACCAGATGATGCAAAGATTTAGTGAGCGTTTTTATGATAAGAGGGAATTGGCTAAACATAAACAAAAGGTTATGGACTTCACAAGGGATGCACTACTCACTCCCAAAGTAAAAAAACAGCTGTCAGATAATACCATACCATGGGTGAATAGATATACCACTCATAGCACTGAATTAACAAGAAAAGCTAAACAATGGTGGCCCATGGTGAGTTCAGATAAGGATCTCCCCCGATTTAAAGAGACACGCTTAATGCCCAGTTATATGCGCAATAAAAACTTAAAAGACAGAATGGTCAAATTAGACATCACGGGGCTGGAGAATAAACGCCCTACTCACTTTCTGAGTCGTAAGCCCGGGTGCTTTAAGTGCTTGGGATGCACAACATGCAGCTCTATGACGGCTAATAATTCATTTAACCATCCTCACACTGGTAAAAAATTTCAGATCAGATTTCCCGTAACATGTACCACAACATATGTGGTTTACATGTTGACTTGCCCGTGTGGACTATCCTATGTGGGTAAAACCCAGCGCCAGTTCCGAGAGCGGATGGCCATGCATAGGATGTCCATCAGGCAAGCCTTGGAATCAGGTCGGAGCGATCAACCCGTCGCGCGACATTTTTTGAAGGCCAGACACAGTATAGCCTCGTTAAGAACTATCATAATAGATCACATACCGATCCCTAGGAGAGGGGGTGATAGGGCTAAAATGCTATTGAAGCGTGAGAGCAAGTGGATATTTACACTGGACACCCTAGCACCTAGAGGTCTGAATGAAACAATGGGCCTGCAATGCTATCTTTAGGCTGGCCTTGGTTTCCAATTCACTCACCATGCATTAAGCACATTAAACAGATATAGATGTATCATGGTTAAAGTTTGTTATATTGTCAAGTTATTAAGATGCATATGATTATCTATTTGCGCATGGTGGACATATGTTCAGACTCTCAGGGATAGTGTAATATGTGACAGTTAGGTGATATCATGCCTAAAATAGTGATCCGTTTTTAACATATGAGTTTGTTATAGCAACCGGGTATCCAGGGGCCGGCCTGGCCGGAGGCGCCTGGTGACGTCAGTGTCCTGCGACGTCCATGCTGACGCGTGGACCTGGGGGCGCCGGACGCCGCCGAGCAGGTGAGTGCACTCCTGTTTTAATTCTGTATTGTTAGTGGTGTATATATTTGTATTTGTTGTATTCAATGTGTGTGAGTCCTGCCCTGACGACGGGTGTATGCCCGAAACGTAGGTGTGAATAAAGGCATCTTTTAAACCATATCAACAGTCTGCTGAGTGACGCCGATTTCAACCTTATCTATATATATATATATATATATATATATATATATATATCTCTATATATATACCTATATCTATCTATCTATCTATCTATCTATCTATATATATATATATATATATATATATATATATTAGAGATGAGCGGGTTCGGATTTACTTGGCTCTTAACGCCAGAATTATCGCAAGTTCTTTTTTTCTGGATTTTTCTTATTGGCTAACCAAAACACGTGATGTTTGTGAGCCAATAAGGAGATTCGGGTAAATCCGAGTAAATCTAAGTAAAACCGAACCCGCTCATCTCTAATATATATATATATATATATATATATATATATATATATATAAAGATCTATACGGATGGGTCACTGCTCATCCTACCCATGAACGGGTCACTAGTGTGAATTTGTCACAATTGCGAATATTCATGGCAACCTGCAGCACGTTCATGGGAGCTTGGACATATTTGCGGGCACAATGTTTGCAGAAAACCAGTTGCTGTTGCCGCAAATATTGTTTAAGATGAGCAGGAACACACCTGTGAGTGTTTCCGCCCCTCAACCCTAATGCAGGCCCTTGTCTAATTACCCCCCACCCCTAATGTATAACATCTAATGACTGTCACCATTTATGTAGAGCCATAACTAATGACCCCCCCTCCTCTAATGTAGACCACTGTCTAATCACCTCCAACCTAATGCAAACATCTATCTAATGACCTTAACCTCTTATACAGACTATACTCTAATGACCTCCACCCCAATGCAAACCTCAATCTAATGCTCCTCACCTCTAATGCAGACCTCTGAATTGGGATTGGGGTAATTAGACATGATTCTATGTGCCAATAATGACTCTCCAGCACTGCAGCTCAGCACTCAGGCACCAGTAACCGGCTATACCAGATACCAGTAACCCGCTATTCAGGCAGTCTCATGACCCCCTAGCTGGCACATATCCTAAGATGCAGTCAGTCTGCTGAGCTGGGGGAAAGTATCTGCAGTCGGGGAGAGAGCAAACAGCATGCGGGGTGAGCGAGGTCCTGCAGCTACTATGTGTGCGGTTCAGGAGGAGGGGAGGAGCACTGTAGTGTAACTTGGAGATAGAGGTAGCGTAGAAAATTCCCACGGACCCCATGCTTCAAGGGGGCAGAGTTGGGAATGTATGTGGGTGTGGAGAGAAGGCTGGGCGCACCACTAGCGTAACATTAATCAGCAGTGGGCGCCTGGCACTAGGGATTATGATTGTTGGGGTGCGTGTCAGGACACACCAGCTGCAGCACCCTCCTTATGGCCCTGCCTGTGACTACCTCCTTGGTGCCAGCAATGTGTGGGTAGTGCATGGCCACAGGCTGCCTGTCAAAACTGTATTGGTCCGGGGAGAGGAACGGCACTGTGACCCCCATGCTCAGCCCGCCACTACCTCTGACACAGTGCAACTGATTAACTTCGCCCGCTGGTCAGTGCAGAAGGAGAGTCAGACCAGGGGGCGTGGCCTGTAGTGTAAATGGGCGGAGCCTCAGACAGTTTTTGATAGCTTGTGACAGGAAAAAAACAATTTTTTCCTTGTCCATACTCTCAATCTCCAGGGGAGCCTGTAGGCCTATTATCATGGGAGGTCCTGGAGCTGCAGCTCCACCTGCCCCATCGTTCATCTGGCCCTGGGGAAGACATATAGAAAGGAGCAGAGATGGAGAGAGAGGCAGACAGAGAGGGGGAGACAGGGGAGATGGAGAGGGGTGACGGAGAGAGAGGGATAGAAGAGGAATTATATTAGGGAGCAGGAGAGCGTGAGGGAGAGATGGAGGGAGAGACAGAAGAGAGGTGCTGGGGAACAGAGAGAGTGAAACAGAGACAGATTGGGGGCCGAGATAGAGAGAGGTGTGTGGAGATGGAGAGAGGGGGAGACAGAGAGAGGAAGGGGGGGGGGAATGGAGAAAGATACAGGAAAGGGGGAGATGGAGAGGGGGTGGAGAGAGAGAGGGGTAGGTGGAGAAAGAGACAGTTAGAGGGGGCTGAGGGAGAGAGAGTGCGCAAGAGAGGGCAGAGGGAGGGAGATAGAGGGGAGCAAGAGGGAAAGGGTGCCGAGAGGAGATGGGGAGAGAGAGAGAGAGGCTGAGCAGCACTTGCCACTTATAGAACTCTTAGATTGTGTTTCTCCTACCTGGCCTCTGTGCTGCTGCACTTGGAGATGGCCAGGCCCTTTGCTTTCCTCCCATGGATAGACTTTTGGCGCCTGGGATGTTGGGGGATGGGGAGAAGTATAAGTGGAGAAGCTGAGAAGCTGAGAGAGGGCCCCTCCTCCCTCCTCCAGTCGGTAGCTCCTCCCTCCTCCAGCAGTGCAGTCCCACACAGGCATGAAGCAGCATCACAGAGTATGGGGGGAGGAGCTGTTAGAGGGTGCCCCTCCTCCTTCCAGTCGGTAGCTCCTCCCTCCTCCAGCAGTGCAGTCCCACACAGACAGGAAGCAGCATCACGGAATATGGGGGGAGGAGCTGATAGAGGGGGCCCCTCCTCCTCCTTCCAGTCGGCAGCTCCTCCCCCCTCCAATCAGGCAGTCCCACACAGGTAGGCAGCTGTATTACAGAGTATGGGGGAGGAGCTGAGAGCGGCCTCTCCTCCCCCTCTGGCCACCCAGTCCCAGTATTAATGACTCTGAGGGGTAGGAGCTGAGACGCGGCTCCTCCTAACCCTCCAGGCTGGGACCCGAATGCTACAGTGGCCGCGTTACCGCAGACTCTGGTGTGCACTAGCAGCGGGCAGTGCAGCACTGGCAGCGGCATAACATGAGTCAGTGTGACTCATTTTAATGCCGATGCTGTGGGCCCATTTACTATGGTGGGCCCCAGTGCAATGCACTGGCTGCACTGCTGCTAGTTCCGCCCCTGTTCCGGGCAACTGGAACAAACTTACGCCACTGAAAGGAGCTGATTGGCTGGTTCGTTATCACCTTCCACTAATCACTGCTTTATCACTTCTCCTGGCATATTACATCTGCCCCATGGTTTCTTTGTTTGGATGAGGATGATGGGTTCACTTTATTTTCCTTGATTGTAATGACATGCATAGCTATGCAATATAATTTGCATTAACAGAAGTAAGGACATAATAGAATATCAAACACTCATTTTTATTGCATGTTTTATGCAGCCATTTATTCATATCAAAACAGCTGTACAGTACTTTACTGGAAATAGCCCACTTCTTTTAAATATAAAAGCTAAGTGGAGTTATAACAATAAATTAATAAACACATTGGCGGCGATTATTTCCTTGTCTCTTTAATGATCCTAACATTTTTTTCATATCTAAAAATATACTTTAAAGACAGTATAAAGGAATCAATAAAAGTCTTGATAGATTTAACTTTAGGACTTTTCTTGACTTTTGTCAAACATTTTTAATGCATTTCTAAAGGAATTGCAGACATTTAAGGAATAATCATGCTCCTTTGAATGTGCCTGAACTTTTCACTGTCAGCGCCAGAGAATAACTGCAGGTGACTTCTATCTCTCGTTGCTCACAGAGTGCATGATTGTGTGATTACAGCACTCCTGCTCCACTTTTCACAGAATACCTTTTTTAGAAAATTGTTCAAAATTGTACATTAAAAATATGTTCCTTCGTATATACATTTTGTAAGGAAACTGAACTGTCTAAGCATGCAAGCAAAATAAAACTCAGTATTTACATATTGTACAAAGGCAAAAATAACAACAAATGCGCAGTTTTAAATTACACAACTACTCATTTCTTGAATTATGAATAACTTTATTCCATTGGTATTTAACAACCTACGCTGGGAAACATGAGGACAAAATAAAATAGTATTGGTAAGATACCAGAAGAATGTAATTTTGGAAACCTATAGAATAAGCAAAAGTATAAGGGGTCTATTCATGAAGCAGTGAAAAGTGTGGAGAAACTGAGCCAGTGAAGAAGCTGCCCATGGCAACCAATCAGTTGCTATGTATAATTTTATAGAATGCACTTATAATATAATATAATATGAGGTAATCAGTTTTCCGGCTGTTGCTATCCCGGAGGTCAGGATACTGACGCCAAAATCCCGACAGCCAACTATGCCGACAGCCAGAATAACGGCTCACAGGGGCTATTACCACTCGTGGGTGTCCACGACACCCATAGGGTGGGAATAGAACCTGTGGCAGTGCTTCATTGCACTCCCCCCTGCTAGCATTTTGACGTACATGCTGTATGTATTCCATATATATATATATATATATATATATATATATATATACATACATACATACATACATACATACCTACACACACAATATTTGCAGGGGGTCAGGGGGTTTACATATATGTGCATTTTAACCATAGATATATAGATTTTTTTTTTATATGACGTACATACTGCATATGGAACCCCCCACCCTCCCCTACAAACCCTGCATTTGCCATTGGAGAGGGTGAGAGAGAGAGGGAGTGGGAGGGAGCGGTGGAGACTCTTACCAATCACAAGCTAGCCACAGGTCTGTAATGAAGGGAAGGCAGGCACTTCTCTTCATTAGGCCATGCCCCCTACACACCCGTGAATCACGGCACTTCTCTGGGGCAGTGAGTCGGCCCTGGTAAGAGGGGGGGGATGGGCAGCACCGTTGAAAACTGGGTCTGGGAGCAGGATTGGCTGCACAGTGCACACAGCCACATCCTGCTGCTGCTGCCCAGTTCCTGCCTGCACGGAGGTGATGTGCGGTCTTTCAGCTGACCGCACATCGCTCCTCCTGTATATCGGCGGCAGCGCCTGTCATATTTTGGGGGGCAAGCTGCCCCATTGCCCCCACCAACGCCTCTGGTAAGGGGGCAACTACGTCTGCTGTTGCTATTTTACGATTTACATTTTTGCTGTTTGTTAACTACTACTACTTTTTCTACATAGAATTCTTCGTAAATTTCTTGTATTGTTTTCTATTAATGATACTTGTGAATTGGTTTGATTGGTTATTGCTAATACATTACTAATTTGCAAAACATTTTAAAACATAAATTACTGCCATGTGTTTGTGCCATTGCTCTGTTGCTTAGTTGAGCCAGCCATCCTTTGAGCTAATTTGTTGAACAATATTATGAATTGTGAGATAATCAAAATTCACTAAAAATGGTCGGAAATTAATGTAATTGAGGTTAATAATACTGTAGGTACAAAAACAGGCCAAATTATGTGATTTTAGCTGTTTTATCAATTGTTTAAAAAAAATACAGATCCAAAACCAAAACACCTAAGGGCAATTTTGGCACAAAACCACCGGGGTTGGCGCACAACGCTAGTATAAATTAATCAATATTAAATCATTCTTAGAATATTCATAAAATTAGCAAACTATAAAATATAGAATGTGGCAAATAAAATTACAAATTATACTAAGGAAACTCAGCTTTTCTTGAATTCACCAACATCTGTAAAGGCAATCATATAGAACTATAAGGGGGCGATTCAATTGTTTTTTAGGCACACATTTTAAAAGGAAGCCACTTCCGCTGAAGGATAAAAAATAAAAAAGTGGTTACATTCCTAATTTCGGTGGATAAGTAACCTCAAGTTGATTGTTAGCAGGGCTGGAGCTTCCACTAGGTAGCTTTATGCAGTTGCCTAGGGGCACCGAGACCCGAGGGGGCAGCCTTCTACAGCTACCTGAAAATGGTAGCATGGTTCTACCTCTTACAGCCACCTCAATCCCCCCAGCACTCTTTTCTTACAGTAGCTGCGACTGCCAAGTTCTCGTATTGCAGCTTCCAGCTCCACCTCCACCCGGCACAGGCAGTAACTCTGACATCTCCTGGAGTCCTGACATGCGGCTCTTTCACAGACTACTTAGTCCCAACTCAGCCTGCAGGTAAGGTGGCTGCACAGTGCACTCTCTGCATTTGAAAGGGGGGTGAGCGGCAGTCTGGGGGAGGGGGTGGGGTGTGAGTGATGAGCAGCAGGCATGCACACATATGGTGTTTTAGTAATAGCCTTTATCATGAGGCCTACTGTGACAAATTGCATGGCCCTATGTGGGCACTGCTATTATGTAGTGTTAGGACTGCTGATATCAGAGAAGCCGTGAAGTGGCTCAGCAGCTTAAACATGCATTTGCAAACATGTGTGACTAATTCTCTGCATTTCTATTACCAGATAGGTTCAGGTATGGTTACAGGTAATTTTTTGTGTGCTGAAGGGAAATTTAGGGGTGGGGATTTGCACCCCCGCCCCTCTCTGTCTGTTGTATGTAGGGATCAAAACAGCTATTTTTAGATCTGCAACAAAAAGTGAACATACTGTGCCATGGACAAAAACAGTACCCATTTTTAAGAGCTTTAACTTATACTTTCATCCTCAAATAAAATTTGAAACAATGAAATGGACTCAACTACTGCACTGGTACTTTATAGCAGTCATGACTATAATTCATGACTTAAATAAAGAGGAAATAGTCATGCTACAATGATCTACAGAAGTTCTGTGAAATAAAGTGATGTATACAACGGTGTCATTAGAAGAATGAGGAGAAACTGTACTTCTCCTTTAGCAGTAGCAGACCCTGAATCTCAGAAGCATGTAGTATAAAGCTTTTCTGTGGCTTCCCTAATAACTGCAATAGTGGCATTTTGGAAAGAATTCTAAATCAACAAAATAATATTTATATATGTAACATCTGTAAGGAACCCCTGGAATATTCTTTTGTTGATTTTTAACTCTTTCCAAAATCCTACTATTGCAGTCAGTCCCCCTCATTCCCAAAGAAAATCCAGAACAATATTTATCTTCTTCATTACAATGAATTTTTGGACTAGAAACTATACATTATATTCCTCAGTAACAAAAGTTGGTTGTGACTTAAACTTTCCCACTAAGTTTTTTTCTATTTTGCTGCTTTCTCTAATACAAAAAACAGAAGTAGCAAAAACAACAGCAACTGGTCAAAAAGCCAAAATATATATTCCAGTGTCACTAGTATACATAAACTGTACTTGTCAGTGATTTCTAAAAGTTAATAGCATTGAAAGTCACAAGTGTACAATTATCCAATTAAGGTTTTCAGTTTGAAAATAATAATAATAATAATAATAATAATAATAATAATGTTGTAGAGCAAGAAATGACAGAAAGAATTTCTTACATACTGTGCAGTATATTGAAAGGTTAAATGATGTTAATGGATCATTTAGTTTGCTATTTTGTGGATCAAAAAGTAAATGTTGATCTCTAGTGTCTCTCATTCATCATACTGTCAGTCTCAGCGTATACTTACCAACTATAACAGAACATTCCGGAGACATATAAATTTTGTGGGGAGTCCCTTGGACTCCTGAAAAAGGACGTATCCTTCTTGTTTCACGATCACTTCCTTGTGAAATGGATGGACTGGGAAACATAATGCTACAAATAGCAATTCCATAAAAAGGGGTGTGGTCAATGTGATTTGATTCTTTGATTAGGTAAATTTAGTCCTGGACCCTCATTATATACCTGTATTTTCAGAAATTATTCCACAGGGGAGTGGGGCCTAATTACAAGCAGTGTCTGCACATCAGTGGGAATTTGCATCCTCCCTCATCACACTTACCACTTTTTTAGGTACACCTGTTCATTAATGCAAATACAGGGGGTCATTCCGAGTTGTTCGCTCGCAAGCTGCTTTTAGCAGCTTTGCACACGCTAAGCCGCCGCCTACTGGGAGTGAATCTTAGCTTATCAAAATTGCGAAAGAAAGATTCGCAATATTGCGAAAAGACTTCTCTGTGCAGTTTCTGAGTAGCTCGAGACTTACTCTGCCAGTGCGATCAGTTCAGTGCTTGTCGTTCCTGGTTTGACGTCACAAACACACCCAGCGTTCGCCCAGACACTCCTCCATTTCTCCAGCCACTCCCGCGTTTTTCCCAGAAACTGTAGCGTTTTTTCACACACTCCCATAAAACGGCCAGTTTCCGCCCAGAAACACCCACTTCCTGTCAATCACATTACGATCACCAGAACGAAGAAAAAACCTTGTAATGCCGTGAGTAAAATTCCTAACTGCATAGTAAATTTACTTGGCGCAGTCGCACTGCGGACATTGCGCATGCGCATTAGCGACTAATCGCTCCGTTGCAATAAAAAAATAACGAGCGAACAACTTGGAATGACCCCCACAGTATCTAATTAGCTAATCATGTGGCAGGAACTCAATGTATGCTAGCATGTATGCATGTTCAAGAGGTTTAGTAGTTGCTCAGACCAAACATTACAATGAGAAATAACTTGTATATATTTTTCTTTGACTGCGGCATAAATGTTAGTTCCAGAGTGGTACTTTAAAAAAAAAAAAACCTCTGAAATAAATCTTATGGGAGAATATAATAAATCAATTGGGATATGCTCCTAAAAAGTCTGATACAGTCTGCCTACTGAGGGCATGGTAAAAGTGTTTTGTTGATGTATAGATTCTTCTTAAAAATGTCTTTATGGCTACTTCTGAGTTACAGTACAGCTTTATTAATTATTTAAAAAGTCCTGGTGCAGGGTAAAATGGATGTGTTGGTATGTGCCACATTTACCTGGTAACAACAGAAGTACTGGAAGGGACTCCTGTCTTTTCGTCTGGTGGGTAAGCATTATTGAAATGGGTGCATAGTGATGTTATTCAGGTGTTTGAATGTTCTGCAGTGGGCAAATGTGTATCTAAAGTGCTGATAACTGATTTCTAGTCACCGCCGGCAGAACTCTTTCCAGTGGGATCAGCTGCATGCTGCTCCCGGCCTTAAGTGGTCACAGAGGTCTGTGGAAATTCTGGGTGGGTAGATGGGCAAGTCAAATGTGTTTTGCTCACTAGCACCATGCCTCATCATGGATGTTCTGGTCTCTGTATGAGAGAGTTTGTATGCTCACTCAGCTATCTATTGGGCAAGGAGTTTTGGCATCTATTTTCTTGGCAGTGCTGATTTGGGTGGGTTATATTGCTTCTGTGCAGGGTAAAATACTGGCTGCTTTCTTTTTACACTGCAATTAAGATTTCAGTTTGAATACACCCCACCCAAATCTTACTCTCCCTGCACATATTATATTTGTCCCCCGTGTAGTGCACATGGGGGGTAATTCCAAGTTGATCGCGGCAGGAAATTTTTTAGCAGTTGGGCAAAACCAAGTGCACTGCGGGGGGGGGGGGGGGGGGGGGGGGGCAGATATAACATGTGCAGAGAGAGATAGATTTGGGTGTGGTGAGTTCAATCTGCAATCTAAATTGCAGTGTAAAAATAAAGCAGCCAGTATTTACCCTGCACAGAAACAAAATAACCCACCTAAATCTAACTCTCTGCAAATGTTATATCTGCCCCCCCCCCTGCAGTGCACATGGTTTTGCCCAACTGGTAAAAAAATATCCTGCTGCGATCAACTTGGAATTACCCCCATGGTTTTGCCCAACTGCTAACAAATTTGCTGCTGCGATCAACTCAGAATTAGGCCCCGTAGCAGCAAATTTGTTAGCAGATGGGCAAAACCATGTGCACTGCAGGGAGGGGCAGATATAACATGTGCAGAGAGAGTTAGATTTGGGTGGGTTCAGAGGTGTCGCTCTGCCCCTTGACACCAGGTGCAGTGGGTACAAAAGGGGGCATGGCTTCAAGGGATGGGGGCATGGCTTCGTGGGACGGGGACGTGGCTAGCCATCCTGACCCCCGTTTTCATCATGCCCGGGGTCCCGAAGGAGCGGGCTGCCTCAGGGAGTGCACTTGCTGCAGTGCCGGCTCCTGCTCAGTGACAGCAACCGGGTTGTTTGCAGTGCAGCTCCTAGCTCCTGTCACTAAGCAGGAGCCATCACTTTGGTGTTACCTCTCGGCGGGTGATACCCAGGTGCGGGCTTCACCCCCTCCAGCACCCCCACACTCCTCTTCTGACACCACTGTGTGGGTTATAGTGTTTCTGTGCAGGGTAAATACTGGCTGCTTTATTTTTACACTGCAATTTAGATTTCAGTTTGAACACACCTCACCCAAATCTAACTCTCTCTGCACATGTTATATCCGCCCACCCTGCAGTGCACATGGTTTTGCCCATCTGCTAACAAATTTGATGCTACGATCAGGTCTGAATAAGGCCCTAAGTCTTATCTCTGTGGTGAATTAAATCACCACTGCTAGTCTTCTTTCTTCTAACCAATTGGATATTTAACTACAGTGAATTATCTCACTTTAATCAAGTTGCTCCAAACCAATTGGATATTAAACTACAGTGAATTATCTCACTTCAAACAAGTTGCTCCAAACCAATTGGGTATTAAACTACAGTCAATTATCTCACTTCTATCAAATTCCATCTTCTAGAATCTAGATACTACTACTTGTTTAATCTAATATTGGATAGTGATATGAATGTATAAGAGTGGTCTAAAGTAGAGGTGATTGGGTTTAGTTCTCAGGGATCCAAAACGTCCCGTTCCAGCCAGAAATTAGGCTCAGGACTTCCCGCCACACTCGGAAACCAGAATGAGGCAAAATGTCATCATGCCGCTGTCGGATTCTCACGGGTTTAGTATTCCATATAACCAGCCACGTTTTGCCACCATTTTCAATCTGGACTTGGAGAGTGAGGGAGACAGACCTCTGTCTCTCTGTGGGTGGTGGCATCTGGTGGGGCCAGTGTGTGCTCTGTAGGGGTGCTGCTCCTGTCATTGTGCTGATAGGGGTGCTGTCATGTCTGTGCTGGCTGTTACTGGTGTTTAATGTGCTGCTAGGGGTGCTGCAGCTGTACATGGGTGTGGTTGCTGTCCTGGTTGTCACTGTGTTGTCCAGGGGGCAGAAACACTGTCCTTCTGTATGCAGTGAAAATACAGGGGTGCTGGCCCTGTCTTGTATGCTGTAAAAATTCAGGGGTGCTGTTGTTAAAATAAATTTACACTGGCCCTGCCTTGTATGCTGCAAAGATTTTGGGGTGCAGTAAAATAAATGTACACTGGCCCTGTCTTGTATGCTGTAAAAATGCTGGGGTGCAGTCAAATAAATGTACACTGGCCCTGTCTTGTATGCTGCCAAAATCCAGTGGTGCAGTAAAATCAATGTACACTGGCCCTGTCTTGTATACTGTAAAAATTCTGGGGTGCTGTTGTTAAAATAAAAGTACACTGGCCCTGTCTAGTATGCTGTAAAATTATGGGGTGCAGCAAAAATCAATGTACATTAGTCCTGATTGCTGTAAATAAACAGGGGTGCCTCTGTTAAAAAAAAGTACACTGGTCCTGTATGCTGTAAAAATACAGGGGTGCTGTTGTTAAATAAAAGTATGCTGGAGGAAGAGAGATGCAGATGCACACTCTTAGCACTAAGAACACGGATAGTAAAAATAATTGAAATAAACCCTCACAATTAACATGGAGTATAATTGAAGTTCTTAGCACACATTTGCGCAAATATGCAGGCCCATGTACTGCAGCCAGGTGACTTCATCACATGGGTCCCTAACATTCCTAATACTATCACATTCTATACATTTATTCAGGACTTAGCTCTAAATAGGGGCTTATCAATGTGTGATCTGAAATGCAGGAACCCAGCTAATTAAAACACCTGAGGGTGAATGGGAGGAGTGCCAATACCAGAGGAAGGAAGCCTTGCCTTCCAGTGTACAATATATACACAAATATAGTGGAAAAGGGGGGGTACCTGGACTGCACATCCTATTATAAAAATATCAAGAGGTGCTATCATGCTGAGGCTTCTAATACTATGCTGGAGGAAGAGAGTTGCAGATGCACACTCTTAGCACTATAGCATGATAGCACCTCTTGATATTTTTATAATAGGATGTGCAGTCAAGGTCCCCCTCTTTTTCCACTATATTTGTGTATATATTGTACACTGGAAGGCAAGGCTTCCTTCCTCTGGTATTGGCACTCCTCCCATTCACCCTCAGGTGTTTTAATTAGCTGGGTTCCTGCATTTCAGATCTCACATTGATAAGGCCCTATTTAGAGGTAAGTCCTGAATACATATATAGAATGTGATAGTATTAGGAATGTTAGGGACCCATGTGATAAAGTCACCTGGCCACAGTACATGGGCCCGCATATTTGCGCAAATGTGTGCTAAGAACTTCAATTATACTCCATGTTAATTGTGAGGGTTTATTTCAATTATTTTTACTATCCGTGTTCTTAGTGCTAAGAGTGTGCATCTGCATCTCTCTTCCTCCAGCATAGTATTAGAAGCCTCAGCATGATAGCACCTCTTGATATTTTTATAATAGGATGTGCAGTCCAGGTCCCCCCCTTTTTCTGTTAAATAAAAGTACACAGGTCCTGTATGCTGTAAAAATACAAGGGTGCTGTTGTTAACATAGAAGTACACCGGTCCTGTATGCTGTAAAAATACAGGGGTGCTGCTGTTAAAATAAATGTGCACTGACCTTGTCTTGTATGCAGTAAAATTAAAGGGGTGTTGTGAAAATACAGGGGTGCTGTCACTGTCCGCGGTAGTGACGTCTATGCCTGACCTTCACAACACTGTATGGGAAGAGGAGGCTCCTACCACCATTTGCATGACCTCTGTAAGTGCGGGGAGGAGCAACTCCAGTCCAGTTGCTGATATTGAGATTAAGGATGTCACTGTAGAAGTACACCAGAATGAGGAGGATATGGGTGTAGCTGGCACTGCGGAGGAAGTTGACAAGGAGGATTCTGATGGTGATGTGGTGTGTTTGAATAAGGCACCAGTGGAGACAGTTGTTGGCTATGGGATGAAAAAGCCCACTGTAATGCCTGGGCAAAATACCAAAAAAGACACCTCTTCGGTGTGAAATTATTTCTCCACAAATCCGGACAACAGGTGTCAAGCCATCTGTGGCCTTTGTCAATCCATAATAAGCAGGGGCAAGGACATTAACCACCTAGGAACATTTTCCCTTATACGTCACCTGCAGCATATTCATCATAAGTAATTGTGAAGTTCAGAAACTTAGTGTAAGCAGTCCACTGACACCTAAATGATGTGGTTTTGTTTGAATATTAATTCTCTGTGAGGATGAGGATGTAAACAATGAAGGGGGGATCTGAGGATGAGGATGACATCTTGCCACTGTAGAGCCAGTTTGTGCAAGGAGAGATTAATTGCTTTTTTTGTGGGGGCCCAAACAAATAAATAATTTCAGCCACAGTTGTGTAACAGAGCCTTTCGCTGAAATGATTGGTTTGTTAATGTGTGCATGTCCTGTTTATACAACATGAGGGTGGGTGGGAGTGGCTAAGAACAATTCCATCTTGCACCTTTTTTTCTTTGCCACATCATTCCAGGGGTGTTGCCCTATATGGGGTGTTGACCCTCTGTCCTACCAGTCCAAGGCTGCTGCCCCACTATTGTTTAAGTCCAGGGTTGCTGTTGCCTGTCTGCTGTGCTGTGTAATTCTCCAAGGGTGCTGCCTATGCTGTATAAGTCATGGGGTGCTACTGTATAATTCCAGGGGTGCTGATTTACTTATCCTAGGTTTAAATGAAAGCCTAGAGCAGATATGAAACAAGCTTCAACATCACAAACAGATTTGTTAAAACATAGCTGCAAAGACGGAAATGGAAATTGCTTTTTTGATTGTGTTTTTAAATAAAGTGGGGAGAGACCACATTTGTGGCCAAAGTCAGTGTGACTGAGATGAGACTGAATCATAATCCAGTGCAACTGACAGAGAGGTAAAAGTGATATTTTCTGCTGGACCATTAGAGAGAGGTTCTTCTCAATTTTATTTTATGTTAGGGACTCACTGAAATGAATGGCTCTAATTAGTCAACCTTAATTTTGATTTATTATTGATGTTCCAAATTTTGGGATTATTTATTTACAAGATGCGCATTTGTTGTACAGGGAACTTCTTTTTCTTAGGGTTGCGTAGGGATATCGCAAGACCTTGCAGTGTTAAAAGAATGGAGTTTCAGTGATCTTGCATTGCATCAGCTTTCTATTGCACTGCAGCACTAGATGGGCCAGGAGCTCCTGTGAGACACAAAAAGTTACTGAGTAAGGTCCAGTATGGAGTCTCATGGTGGCTTACAGCCAGGAAGATGACTGGCTTGCCAGGCTGAGTCATGTTGTGGTCACAGAGGATAGCATTGCTTCCTCCCACAGTACTACTTGTAGTATGAAATTAATTTCGACTTTAGAGTGGTAAGCTTCACTAGGGCAGGGGCTCAATAACAAAAAAATGAACTGCACAGTCGTGCTTAGTACTTTACCAAACCCACCCGAACTCAATTTGCCACATCCGGGGCTGCTGTGGGGGCTCAGAAGGGGTTGCTAAAACATCTAAGGGGCTGCCTTATTTAAAAATAAAATATGAATAAAATAAACAAGACACACAGGTATGCTCACATATATGTAACTGGAACACACAGGTATGCTCACATGCGTGTAACTGGAAGCTGTGAAAAACAAAAATAATGCATCTGTCACAAAATATGTAAATAAAAATGGAAAAAGAGAAACCCACAAGATTTTCACAAAATAAGTCTCCTGACTCCGTGGAAGTGAAAATATCCAATCTTGGTCCTGGAATGCAAACACCAGTTTGTTTGCATTCCAGCATTAAATGAAAGATTATCTTAATCCCTGAACATGGAGAAGAGGGTACAAATTTGGAGGCTTTGGCACCTAGTTTTTCAGTTTGCCCAGTAATGTGGTAATTAATAATTATATATTTGCTTGGTTAAAGTCCTTTCTGTTCAACACCAATATAGGAGTGGAGGTGAAAGCGTGTGTGTTGTCCCAGATTGTGTGTGCCTCTCAAATTTTTTATCACCTTCTTGACACTGTCCTCTTCCTCTTGCCTCTTCTCATAATGTGAAAAGTCATCAAAGAAGGAGATGGTATGTTTGTAGCTTGCTATGATTCGGAGAACTTGGCGAGCTTTTTCCAGTGGAACCACCTATCGCTGAAATGATGGGTTTATTAAACTGTGCATGACCTGTTTAAACAACATATGGGTGGGTGGAAGGGCCCGAGTCAATTCCATCCTGCTCCTTTTTTTCTTTGCATTATGTGCTCTTTGGGGCCTAATTTTTAAAACTGCCATCCTGTCTGCCACTGCAGTGCCACTCCTAGATGGGCCAGGTGTTTGTGCCACCCACTTGTGTCACTTAGCTTAGTCATCCAGTGACCTTGGTGCAACCTTTTGGCCTTAAAACAATATTTAGAGGTGTGAGGTGTTCAGAATACACTGGAAATGAGTGTAAATTAATGTTATGGAGGTTACTAATACCGTAGAATCAAAATGATACCCAATTTCTATAATTTTAGCTGTCTTTAGGTTTTCTTCAAAAATCATCCAGATTCAAAACCAAAACCCGAAATGGTGGATTTGGCAAAACCAAAACACAAAACCGGAAAAGTATCCGCTGCACATCTCTAGGACTTTAAAGTATGTGTAATGGTGTGTAGTTACTTTGCCAGCAGTTGGGATCCCGGCGGTCAGGGTACAACTCCAGAATCCTGCCTACTGACAATGCCGCCAGCCGGAATCCTGGCTAACAGGGGCTATTCTCACTAGTGGGTGTCCACGATACCCATAGAGTGGGAATAGAAACTGTGGCAAGCACAGCAAGCCACCGTGCCCACAATGTGGCTTGTTGCAGTCGCACCCTGCTGGCATTCTAGCGTCTGGGATCCCGGCATCGGTATGCTGACTGCCGGGATCCTGGCCACTGGCATCCCATACCCAATGCATGTGTAACATATATTAAATCTTATTTTGGATAATATATCTTGGTAAACACACACATAACACTCCTTATTGAGTAAATTATAATATTCTGACCAATTTTTACAGTATATTTATTATTTAATGCATTTTGAATCCTAGTGGTAGTCAAAAGTTTTGATACCTCAGTATGGATTTAAAGTTCTAGATAATAACCTGGCCTATTCTTGTTAGGTTTATGAATCTGTATAACAATTATTATGGGATGAAGGACAGTGACTACTTGAGTTTCTCTTTGTAAATTAACTGAATTGGAGATGTAACCTACAGTATAACATTGGATGTTATTGTAGAAATACATAACAGTGCAGCAAAATATGTGGGATTATAGGTACTGTATACTTGCAAGAATAGCAGATATATCTGGAAGTTGTAGTTGTAAACTTTATTGAATGTTGCAACTGCATCTATTGTATGATGTATGATGAATTCAGACCTTAGTGTGGCATCCTACTGTATTTAAACAGGAAGTCCTAAAAACTAGTGCCTTGTCTCCAGGACCATGTACCACATTATGCACCTCATGCAAATCTGCATCAGCATTGCTACACTAAAGATCTTACATTCCTGTTACCTCACTAAAACCTGTAAACAGTGTTCCTACACTGGTTATGCCGACAACCAGCGAAAGTGTTCCTACACTGAATAACCTGAAATCCAACAGCTGTCATTGTCTACATACAGGAAATACGGTAACTCTGCATTTTCCTCCAGTGCCTACACCTTGGCTAATTCCCCCTGCACAGCGAATACCACAGATACTCTCAGTATTCCATATGTAGTATTGTTTGTACTGCTGCAGCTTGCCTCCTCACTCTCCACTGGTCCCCAGGGACTGTATTATTAAGTCATCAAGCACTAGTATGCCCAGCTAGCTCAAAGAGTACCTCAACCATTCTGTCATGACTCCGTTATAATATCATATTAGAAATTACATATAAATCAATCAATGTAAATGGGAAATTGCATATAAAATGTTATCAATAAAATGAGTGGGAAGGAAATTCTATCAATATAGACAGAAGACTGTAAATTGCATCTTCAACAAAAAAAATAAGTTATAAGTTCCTAAGTCTACATTATACAGAGTTTGGCTCCAGCAATTACTTCAAGCACTGACCAGTCCTGCTAGGTGCTATCCACAGTCTCCTTTGCATTGTTGTATGTTTCTAGTACCAGTCAGTCTCACTGAGTATTATTTACAGACTTCTGTGTATATTTCCTCCAAGTGCTTGCCATACCTGCTTAGTGCTATCCTCAGTCTCCTGTGTATTGCTGTATGCTACTACTACTACCAGTCAGTCCTGCTGTACACCATACACAGATACTCATGTTAATCTGTGTATCCTCAAGCACCAGTCAGTTCATCTGAGAACCACAGTCACTGGGGTATTCCTGATTACTTCATGCACTGGTCAATCCTGCTACCTCAGGCTTCAATACATACAAGAGATACTTCCATTCCATTCTCCAGTGTGTTCCTGTGGTACTTTAGTTCCTGCCAATTATATCAAGTTCTTCATACACTCTTCAGTGAGCAGCTGTGAAATTCAAAGTTCCAGAGCTTTATTGAGTATTCCATACAGTTTCTGTGCAGTATAACAGCAAGTATCAGTAATTACTGGTGAGTGCTTCTCAGAGTTCCAGCATTGCTCCAACTTGATGACACTACATACCTGCTACATACCTAAGTCATCATTGTGGTATCTATTATTTAGAGATGAGTGGTCCAAATTCCTTGGAATCTGAGACCACCCAAACTTCTGGAATCTGAGTCAACCTGAGCTGCAGCTCAGGTTTTCCCACCAGACTCGGATTCCAAATCGATCAAAAATGTCATCATCCCAGCGTTGGATTCTAGCTGTTTTGGATTCCGTATAAGGGACTTGCAGCAGTGACTCAGTGACATTTAACTCTCTTCTCAGGCTCACTGCTGTGTGCTGTGCTGTACTCTGCTGGTTCAAGAAGCTGTGATGTGTCCAGACTCCATACAAGTGGTTGGAATGTGTCCATACCAGTGGCTGCACAGTGTCCAGACTCCAGACAAATGGCTGTGTTGTGTCCATCCATACAAGTGGCTGTACTGTGTCCAGCTAAACTTAATTGGCTGTGCTGTGTTTATCCAGAAGTGGCTGTGATATGTCCATTAAGTGGCGAACCAGTGTCCATCTGCTCCAGTGTTGCCGACGCACCTATCCAGTGTCCATCCCTTTCAGAGCTTCCAATGCACCTGACCAGTGTCCATCTGATACAGTGTTGATGGCGCACCTTTCCCAGAGTCTATCCGCTCCAGTGTTAAAAAAGTTTAAAAAGATTAAAAAAGAAAAAAGTTAAAAAAGTAAAAGATTTTAAAATAATGTCAAGAAAAGTTAAAAAAGTTAACAAAAGTAAAAAAAGTACAACTTTTTTCTTTGTGCTGTACCCCACTGTGTATCTATAACATACAAATTCTGTGACTACTGCGCATCCATAGCATACAAGTACTGTGAATTTGCAGGTCATACCCCATCACATAAGTGGTGTGACTCTGCAGTGTAAATGCACACTTTAAAAAAGTTAAAACAAATTCAAAAAAGTGAAAAAGTTTTTTCTTTTGTGTTGTACCCTACTGTGTATCCATAACATACAAGTATTGTGACTATTGTGTATCCATAACATACAAGTACTGTGACTTCTCAGGCTGTACTCCACTGTGTATCCATAGCATACAAGTACTGTGACAATGCAGGCCATATGCCACTGTGTATCCATAATATACAGTATAAGTACTGTGACTCCACAGTGAGTGGGGATTTTTTTTAAAAAGGGTTCAAGTAAATAAATAATACTATTAAACTGTAGCTTTTGTACAACTTGAGTGTGTTCATCAATATGAATAATGATCAGTTGAGAGAAGAGCAGAAGTAGCAATCAAATACAGCTGCTGCCAACAGTCATGACAATACACGTCCTTCAGTGTCATCTACTAAAGCCATTGCCCAAGGGCATAGAGGGTTTAAGTCAGGGCATCTGAAATAAAAAAAATCAATATTTTACAGTAGTGAGGAAAAAACAACTCTAATAAAGGGAAAGGTTAGTGATGAAAAATATAAAATTGGCATCATGACATTAACCAAATGCAGTGGCAAGGAAAGACTCAGGCAATGGCCTACATTTATGAGTTGTGGTTCTGCAACTGTCAGTGAGGCATCTTCTTCTGTCTTTCATGATGATGCAAGACCTTTTCACTTAGAATGTAAGTGTAGAAGAAGTGTAAAAAAATAACACCACTAAGCAGTAGAACAAACTGAACCATCACACATCCCTGAGGAGAGTCTAGGGGTGTCCATGTTAGTTATGTGTGAGTCTGACATTTCTCACACTGTCCTCATAGAGAAGCCTCTTTCACCTCCTTTCATCATTTCTGCACTATCTGCACATGTGGGGAGCAATACAAGTAAAGATGGTGATGAGGACATAATAGAAATTGAGGATGCTTGTGTGGAAGTGGAACAGGATGACGGGATAAGTACTAGTATCTGGCATTGAAGAAGAGGATGTTGATGATGTTGTTGTGTAAGTCAGCCACCAGTGGATGCAGAACTTGCCCATGATAATAAGAAAGTAATTGTAATGCCTGGACTTCAGAACAAAAAAGCCACCTTTTGGATGTGGAATTATTTTCTACCCAAATGTGCTCCATTTGTGAGGCTAAAGTTAGTATAGGCAGAGATGTTAGCCATCTAGTCACCTCCTCCATGTTATGTAATTTTTTGCAAGTTCATGAAATTTGTTTTACAAGATTATAATTTAATTAACACCCTTATCATCAACCACCTCATTAGTTATTGAATGTAGTCCTTCCAAAACATTGTTTTGTGGGGGCCCAAACAAACCTAGCACTTCAGACACAAAAGTGTCAGTTGCTGTCACTAAAGTACTTGGGTTGTTAAACTGTGCATGCCCTTTTTAATATCAAACATAAAAGTGGGTGGGTGGGCCCAAGGACAATTCCACCTTGCACTACTTTTCTTTTCAAAATGGAATGTAATTTTGGGGGGCATTAGGGATGGTCTTTTTTGCATAGATAATTGCATTGGTTATAGCTCTTTTTTCATTATAGGCTGCATTTTGGGGGCATTGGTGACCATCTTATTCTTTTATTGCCTTTTTGCCACTAGGCCTCACCTAACAGAGAATATGTACCACACAGTTGCCAACGTCTACCACAATCAATTAGTATTTTTTTATTCATCTTTTATTGTGCTTTTGCTGCTAGGCCTAAGAAAGAAAAGTTCATTCACATCAGTATCTTCCCTAGTGGACCATACAGTTGTCAATGCCTCACCTCACTGTCACTTAGCTTACTTAGCCAGCTACAGTGGCTTGGTGCAGCCTTTTTGCCTAAACTGGATGAAAACAATATTGTGATGGCATTTTCACAAAACCAAAACCAGATGTTGAATTAGAACCAAAACCAGCAATAATGTTCAGACGCACATCTCTACTATTATTCTCTGTCTCCTGTGTCATATATACTGTTACTACCACAGAGACTTTCTATAGGGTATCGGTATATTTTACCAGCCGATGAGACGCTGGCTGTCAGTATACTGACAGCAACAAACCCATCTGTTAGAATTCCGGCAGCGAGGCAGCAAGGCAGTGAGTCCCCTCACTGGCTCGCTGTGTTTACCATGCTTCGGACCCGGTTGCTCGCTTCACTCGCCACAGGTTATATTCCGACTCGATTGGTGACATGAACCCACCAACTGAGTGGAAATAATCTGGTTGGGATTCTGGCTGGCGGTATTTTACTGGCTTTCGGGATTCCGACATCGGTCTCCTGAATGTCGGGATCCCGACAGCTGGGATTTTAACTGTATCCCCTCTACAGTATGCTGTGCTGGACACTTTACACAGTTACATGAGTTTTTCTTATTTTCCAGCCCTATATGATATCTGTTTTCCATAAGTGCTCAATAAACAAGTTCCATTTTACCATCTATGAGGAGAAACCTCCAAGCTTCTATCATATGGCCACCAGTCATATACAACCCTCAGGCCCAATTCCAAATCCAGACAAATTACAAACACTAACAACAGGTTTGCATTTCACAGAAGATAAAGCAGAATTATATTATTGAACAGAACAACCCTATTAAAATTAGTAAGCAGCACCACTCAACTCTTTCTCTATTCAGGTATGACTAGCTATTTAGGTAAATTGTGTGTTATAGCAGATGTTATTTACTGCTTACATTGGTAACAATGAGTGTGTTCAGTGAAAGTAAACATCATCTTGCAAATACTTTCTCCTTCCAAAAATATCTGCTCAGTTCCCAGCTGAGGCTACAAACTGACATCATACTTCACTGCCATACCATATGTCACTCTCTCCCAGCCTAGAAGGTAATTGGTTTGACTAAATGGTTGCAATGTGACTGTGGTTTCCATTATTGAAGTGGCATGATGTCTGCATCAGTGTAGTAATGTGGGATGACAAGAGTTTCCTGTCCAGCCATTCTTCATTGACATGTGGGTGATGGCTGCATAGAGCACAGTATATTTGCAAGTATTAGTGCTCAATATACAATATATATAACATCCTATTGAAATAAAGAGAGCATCCTAGTGTCTGATATACACTATAGAGAGCATCGTGGCAACAACTATACAGTACATAGAGCATTTTAGCTACTGCCTGTTATGCACACCAGTGCCTGCAGGAAAGTACTGGTGTCAGGACTGTTATGCACTCCAGTGCCTGCAGGAATGTACTGGTGTTTGAACTGTTATGCAAAACAAATGGACTTACAGACAGACTGGGGAATATGACATAACGTACACAGAAGGTGATAGGTTAACAAAATACACACAAAGTGAACAGAGAAGCCCAGAGGCTAAGGAACTGGGTATCTCCCTTGTATTAGAACTGCTCAGATGGGAAAAGCAAGATGTTGTGTTTTAATACGTAGAGAACCCGAAATGCTGTTGCTAAGGGCAACAGCAAAACCCTAAAGGGTTACCAACGGGTGTGGCAGTAAACTCCTTGGTCAGAGATGGAATGATAGACACAAGGAGAGTCTCCACAATCCTAATTCTCACTTGCAGTGCACAGGTTCAGCTTACTGCCACTAAACTGACCCCTGACACCTAGCACAGTGAGACAGGATTAGACAGGCAAGTCTTAGAATACAGCCGCAAACTTGCTAAGTTCACAGAGTAGTAACAGAACCCCAGCAAGCTAAACGACTGACTCCAGTCTTACTGCTAGGTCTGGATTGGCAGAGTGTAATACCAAATCCCCAGGCCTATTTGCAGTAAGCAACAAACAAATACAAAGCTACACAGTACTGGCTAACTTTCAGAAACTGACTAACCAACAAAGATTCAGCAGCATCTGCTTACCCTGAGAAGAGGCCTTATAAAGCAGGTGCTGTCCACGCCCCACTCAGACCTCACAGACTGTGAGCACAAAAACCAGCACCGGATCCCCTGCCATGCACAGAGCCTATAACCACTGCACAGCAAAAGACCCGAACCGGAGTATCAGCTGCGCTCAGGTCACTCCGCTAGCACTTGTCTCCCGGTTGCCATGACGACGTGGCAGCACAGGGCAGGAGACCCTAACAGTACCCCCCCTCTGACGAGGGGTCAAAGAACCCCTACCACCGGGTTTATCGGGGAACTGCGAGAAGAAAGAGCGTATCAGTCTGGGGGCATGAAGATCACAACTGCGCACCCACGACCGCTCCTCCGGGCCATACCCCTTCCAGTGCACCAAAAATGACAGCCGACCCCGAACCACCTTGGAGTCAAGAATCCTTTCAACAACAAACTCCCTCTGGCCACGTATCAGAAGAGGGGAAGGTCTTCCACTGGAAGAAGGATTACTAATCGCCCGTTTTAAAAGGGAACAATGAAAGGTTTTATTGATACCCAAAGAACGGGGCAGATCTAACTGAAATGCCACCGGATTGATAACCCTGGTGATCTTATAAGGGCCGATGAACCGGGGGCCTAACTTATGAGATGGCTGTCTCAACTTCAAATTCTTGGTAGACAACCAGACGAAGTCTCCTAATTTGAAGCTGCAGGGTCTTTTCCGCTTATCAAAAACCCTTTTGGTCACTAATGACACAGACACAAGGGCTTTCTTCACTTTCCGCCAAATACCTCTAAGGACCGAAACCACAGAGGAACCACCAGGCGTGGAGTCCAGGGGGTCAAAAGAATTGGCCTTAGGATGATGCCCATACACACAAAGGAATGGAGAGATCCCTGTAGCAGAGTGAGCCGCGTTGTTATAGGCAAACTCCGCCATGGACAGATGAGCAACCCAGTCAGTCTGACACTTGGAGACATAACACCTGAGGAACTGCTCCAAGGACTGGTTCACCCTTTCAGTCTGCCCATTAGACTGCGGATGGTAGCCCGACGACAAGCTGACAGAAATCTGGAGATCGGAACAAAATGCCCTCCAGAATTTGGCCACAAACTGGGATCCGCGGTCAGAGACCACATCAAGTGGCAACCCGTGGAGACGCACAACATGCAGCATAAATAATTCAGACAGGCGTCTGGCCGATGGCAGCCCAACCAGTGGAACGAAGTGCGCCATCTTCGAAAACCTGTCAACGACAACCCAGATGGCTGTCATCCCCGAGGATTTGGGCAAGTCCACCACAAAATCCATTGAAATGTGGGTCCATGGCTTAGATGGGATAGAGAGTGGATGTAATGGGCCAACCGGAACCCCTCTAGGAGTCTTATTTCGGGCACAGATGTCACATGCCCGAACCCACTGATCCACATCCTTAGCCACCGAGGGCCACCACACCGCCCTAGATAGCAACTCCCGAGTTCTGGCAATACCCGGGTGACCTGCAGACTTCTTGGCATGGAATTCCAGGAACACTCGCTGTCTTAACCTAGGAGGCACAAACAAAAGACCTACCGGAAGGTCTGGAGGAGCCTGCTCCTGTGCTCTAAGGACTAATGATAAGAGGTCCTGGGTAATGCCCACTTTAATACATGATGGGGACACAATGGGCAATGGCTCCTCGGTGGTCTCCTGGATTGGAGCAAAACTCCGCGAGAGCGCATCAGCCTTGATGTTTTTTGACCCAGGGCGATATGTTATCAAAAAATTAAAGCGAGCAAAAAACAAAGCCCATCGTGCCTGCCTGGCATTGAGACGCTTCGCTGACTCTAAATATGCCAAATTCTTATGGTCGGTGAGAATTGAGACCACAAACTTAGCCCCCTCAAGCCAGTGTCTCCACTCCTCGAGTGCATCCTTAATAGCCAACAATTCCCGGTTACCCACGTCATAATTCATCTCGGCAGGCGAAAATTTACGGGAAAAGTAAGCACAGGGATGAAGGCGATTATCAGACACTCCCATCTGAGAAAGCACTGCCCCAATACCCATCTCAGAGGCATCCACCTCCACCACAAAAGGACGCTCTGGATCTGGGTGTCGCAGCATCTTGGCCGAAACAAATGCCCTTTTGAGACGGGCAAAAGCCGCTTTAGCCTCACAAGACCAGTGAGCAACATCCGCCCCTTTCTTAGTGAGTGCCACCAAGGGCGCCACTATAGACGAAAATCCAGCGATAAATCGTCTATAAAAATTCGCAAAGCCCAGGAAACGCTGAAGCGCCTTCAAACTAGTGGGCTGCACCCAATCCAGGACTGCCTGTACCTTGGAACCCTCCATTTGGAAACCTTCTGGGGAGATAATATATCCTAGAAATGCGATTTGCTGAACTTCAAATTCGCACTTCTCCAGCTTCGCCCCAAGCCGGTGGTCTCTGAGTTTCTGGAGGACTAAGCGTACATGCTTCCGATGTTCCTCCAGGGAATGGGAGAAGATTAGGATGTCATCTAAGTATACAACTAAGAATCTATCCAAATATTCCCTGAGCACATCATTCATGAAATCCTGGAAGACTGCCGGGGCATTACAGAGCCCAAAAGGCATCACCAAATATTCATAATGCCCTGAGTGGGTATTAAAGGCAGTCTTCCATTCATCCCCCTCTCTTATTCGGATTAGATTGTACGCACCGCGTAGGTCAATCTTAGAAAAAATGGTGGCAGTACGAAGCTGGTCAAACAAGACCGAAATGAGAGGCAGTGGGTATGAGTTTTTAATCGTGATACGGTTCAATTCCCTGAAGTCGATGCAGGGTCGCAACGAACCGTCCTTTTTACCCACGAAGAAGAACCCCGACCCAACTGGAGACTGCGAAGGTCTGATAAATCCCTTAGCCAAGTTCTCCTGAATGTACTCTGCCATAGCCTGAGTCTCAGGACGTGACAGGGAGTACAACCTGCTCTTGGGAAGCTTAGCATTTGGCAACAAATCAATGGCACAGTCATAGGGGCGATGGGGAGGTAGTACCTCTGCAACTTTTTTGGAGAACACGTCCGCAAAATCTGCATAACACCCTGGCAATCCTGGCAAACTTAGCTGCGAGAGCCTGACTGGAAGGCTCAAGCAACTCCTGAAACAATCAGTACCCCAACTAAGAATCTCCCCAGAGACCCAGTCAAATTGAGGATTGTGGGCCCTTAACCAGGGTAACCCCAACACCAATGGGGCAAAAGTACAGACAGTCACATAAAAGGACAATTTTTCAGAGTGTGTGGCTCCAATAAACAAAGAAATCTGGCTAGTGCAAGAGGTAATTTTACCTTGGGATAATGGTTCCCCATTTAACCCACAAATCTCAATTTCCGATGCCAAGGGTACTAAGGGAACAGAGTGTTTCAGGGCGAATTGGCGGTCCATAAAAACCCCGTCGGCCCCACTGTCCACAAAGGCCCCAGTCTTGACAGTTTGACCGAGGATCTTCAAGGTCACCGGAATGATAAAAGTCTTCTTGGGAAATTCTGACTTCTGGCCTGACAGGATATTTCCCATCACCCTCAGGCCCTGAAGTTTTCCGGCTTTTCTGGGCATGATACTACCACATGACCTTTATTCCCACAGTACAAACACAACCCCTGCTGTCTCCTCCGCGTCTTCTCACGCGAGGAGAGGCGGGTAGCCCCAATCTGCATAGGCTCCTCTGAAAATTCCTCAGAGTCTGAGGTTCCCTTGGGAAGGAAGGAAATCTCAGTCTCCCTTTCAAGCCTACGCTCTCTCAGCCGTCTATCCACCCGGATGGATAACTGCATGAGCTGATCCAAGCTATCAGGCAAGGGATATTGTACCAGTTGGTCCTTTATCTGGTTAGAAAGACCTCTTCAGTACTGGTGTCTCAGGGCTGGGTCATTCCACTGGGTATCATGGGCCAACCTCCGAAACTCCGTACAGTAAACCTCAACTGGCCTTCGCCCTTGCTTAAGGATCGAAATCTGAGCCTCGGCTGAGGCCGTCTTGTCAGGGTCATCATACAACATGCCCAGTGCCGTAAAAAAAGCATCAACACTTTTAAGCGACGGACAGTCAGGCTGCAACCCATATGCCCAGACCTGTGGGTCTCCTTGTAGCAAGGAAATCACTATGCCCACCCGCTGAATCTCCGACCCAGAAGACTGAGGCCTAAGCCGGAAGTATAGCTTGCAGCTCTCCTTGAAACAAAAGAACTGCGAGCGATCTCCAGAAAAACGATCCGGGAGATTTACTTTCGGCTCCTTAACCCCTGCAGGTGCTGCTGCTGCGGGAGCTCCGCCAGCAGCCTGGGAGGTGTGCATTTTAATGGACAAATCATTAAATTGTCGAGTCAGGACCTGCACCTGATCGACCACCTGTTGCAACGTATTTTGAGGGGTATGCTCCATATTCCCACAAAATTTCAACAGGAGTATTAGGCTGCTGAATATGTTATGCACACCAGTGCCTGCAGGAAAGTACTGGTGTCAGGACTGTTATGCACTCCAGTGCCTGCAGGAATGTACTGGTGTTTGAACTGTTATGCAAAACAAATGGACTTACAGACAGACTGGGGAATATGACATAACGTACACAGAAGGTGATAGGTTAACAAAATACACACAAAGTGAACAGAGAAGCCCAGAGGCTAAGGAACTGGGTATCTCCCTTGTATTAGAACTGCTCAGATGGGAAAAGCAAGATGTTGTGTTTTAATACGTAGAGAACCCGAAATGCTGTTGCTAAGGGCAACAGCAAAACCCTAAAGGGTTACCAACGGGTGTGGCAGTAAACTCCTTGGTCAGAGATGGAATGATAGACACAAGGAGAGTCTCCACAATCCTAATTCTCACTTGCAGTGCACAGGTTCAGCTTACTGCCACTAAACTGACCCCTGACACCTAGCACAGTGAGACAGGATTAGACAGGCAAGTCTTAGAATACAGCCGCAAACTTGCTAAGTTCACAGAGTAGTAACAGAACCCCAGCAAGCTAAACGACTGACTCCAGTCTTACTGCTAGGTCTGGATTGGCAGAGTGTAATACCAAATCCCCAGGCCTATTTGCAGTAAGCAACAAACAAATACAAAGCTACACAGTACTGGCTAACTTTCAGAAACTGACTAACCAACAAAGATTCAGCAGCATCTGCTTACCCTGAGAAGAGGCCTTATAAAGCAGGTGCTGTCCACGCCCCACTCAGACCTCACAGACTGTGAGCACAAAAACCAGCACCGGATCCCCTGCCATGCACAGAGCCTATAACCACTGCACAGCAAAAGACCCGAACCGGAGTATCAGCTGCGCTCAGGTCACTCCGCTAGCACTTGTCTCCCGGTTGCCATGACGACGTGGCAGCACAGGGCAGGAGACCCTAACACTGCCATATAATATAAAGAGCATTGTAATGGTTTCCATATACACAAAGCTACTTACCTGCCCAAGGTACTTGAATGAAGCCATATTTTTTCTCTTCTTTAACCGCAAATCAGTCTGTAGTGCCCAAGGTGGTCACAAAAAGCCCATTAACCCTCCTTGTTTTCACCCTTCTTTAGCTGGGTACACACTTGTCCAGTCCTAGGGAGATCCGACTTTCAACCAACCAGTTTGCGCAACATTGGACAAGTGTGTATCCTCTGCTAATGGGTCTATTATGATAGAACGGATCTCAGGATCCCGACAGCCAGAATGCTGGCAGCGGGGCAAGCACAAAAGAGCCCCTTGCACACTATTTATTCTCCCTCCAGGGTGTCGTGGACACCCCAGAAGGGAGGATAGTTGTTGGTATCCCGGCGGTTGGGATTTCAGCGCAAGTATGCAGAGTGCTGGAATCCTGACAGCTGAGGTATCAAGCGCCTCCCTCTCTGACTGACTCAAACACCCAATACTGGTTGCCTGTCGGGTCTCCTGGTCATATGTATAAAAGTGTCATCTGTATAAAAGTATTTGACATGTGGTCTTGTGATTTTATATTGTTTTATTTATTTTTCTTGTTTAGAATAACTCCTCCCTTTTATGCACCTGTGAGTTATTACTAAATTCATTGAGCAGCTACCATTTTATGTTGCAATTCTGAGAGGCACATATGGGACCTGCATTTGGAGGGCAGACTGGTTCTCGCAGTGCCATTTGGAGGATCTAGAGGTAACTCCAGGTGAGTTGGCTCTCAAATTAGATATATTTTTATTTGCGCTTTTATCATGTATCATGACAACAAACAATTATATGACTCAAAGTGTGTGGATATATCATGCAGTGTTGGGGACCTCCCAGTATCAGAGAAGCCTTGCAAATGCCTGGGGACTTAATCATATCTTTTCAAAGATATGTAACTAAGATCTCTGCATCTTCTATTATCATACAGTGTTCAAGCCTTATTGCTGATACCCGTTGGAGTGCTGGTAGAAAAAAAAAATATAAAATGTTATCAATTTTATAGTCACCTAATTTTTATGTGTTTTAAAATATTCTTAAATATTCATTTTTCAGTTATGTTGATTAATGGAAGACCATTCTAGCACTCTAAACAGGTTGATCATTATTAAGCCAAAAAGCAAATTCATTCAAAGGGCACATTTTGGTATAACCAGTCTGTAAGTATGGTGATTAAAAATGGTATCCAGTCAGAAAGTCGACAGTAACCATGTGACATTCATTATGTGGCCACGACAATGTTGACATGCTTCAAACTGTCAACAGGCAACATGAAGCCACCCTCAGAATGTTGCCATGTTCCCAATGTTATCAGAAATGATACCATGTGAAATGATGATAATGAGGGACAGGTGCCACCCAAGGTTTAGTGTTATTTTGCAGAGGGGAGGGGGATAGGGTTATACACTAGGGGGAGGGTTAGAGTTGAAAGTAAGGACAAGGATTAGGTATAATGTTTAAAATTCTCACTGGAATGTGGGCGATGGAGCTGACCCTTACGTGTCTGCTGGTACCCAGATGAATGTCAGCATGATGATTGTAAACAAACTGCACACAACCCATAAAAAAATTGGACACATATGTTTTGGATCACAAAAAGAAATGGAGTATAACGAGCATCAAAGTAGTTCCTTTTCATTAAGCCATACAGTAGCATTGCCATAGCTGCATGCTGTAACTTTTCTTGATAATTGAAGATTAAATAATAGTTAATGTGTACATACTTTTGCACTATTGTTTGGTATCCAATGTCTGCAACAAGGATAATATAAGAATAGTCACTAAAACCATTTCAAACGTAAGAAAATAATTTAAGAATTTTCCAAGAATGTAAAAACCTGACCATTAGAGGTCAGATTAGTTAAAAACAATCAAAATATTAGTGCATTGTCCATTTCGAATGTCACATCAAATAAACATATTAACACAAGTGATTGTTTTTTGTCTTTTAGTACAGAGCATATGCCCATTAAACTAGGGCTGTCTTACTTAGAGTTACAGTATATAAAGTTAATAATGGTTCTATGCCTTATCTCTCGTTAAGTGTACAGTATATTGCACTGTACACACAGTTGAAAGAACAGTAGAGTAATTTCAAAAGTTCTGCTTTACGAGAAATATTTGCTTCATAGATATTTGGAAATGATTGTCCATTTCAATTTTTCAGATTGATGCCTAGCTGTCACACTTCCAAATCCCATTTTGCATGACAGTCTTTTATACTAAGTGAGGGTTTTATTAGCAGAGTCACAAGGTGAAACAATGAATCCTAATTAATACAGCAGAATAGAAATATAATTTTTTAATTTAAAAAGTGAGCTCTAAAACATTTTCACAATATTGTATTCCACTACACAAATTGTAAAATGTATTTGAAATTAATTTGATAATACTGAATAGGAACACTTGGTAAAGAATAGGAGCACTTGGTTAAATATTTAATAAAGTAATTTACATCACCTAATTTTCTGCTACATTCTGAAAAATGTTTTTTTAAATATATCTTGAAATGTTGTTGTTGAAATGTATGGGATTTGTACTTTATGGATGTAGCAAAGACATTTAGTAACATAGTAACATAGTATCTAAGGTTGAAAAAAGACAATTGTCCATCGAGTTCAACCTATTTGTGGTCTCCTATGCAGGATTATTTTGTATAAAATTTTGACTGATGTTGATGACTGCCGTTACGTTTTACCCCTCTTTTTTATAATAACCATAGTGCGTGACTATGCCCCGTAACCCTGGATATCCTTATCCATTAGGAATTTATCTAACCCATTCCTAAAGGTGTTGACTGAGTCGGCCATTACAACTCCCTCAGGCAGGGAATTCCAAACACGTATCGTCCTTACCGTAAAAAAGCCTTTACGACGTATTGTGCGGAATCTCCTCTCCTCTTACCTGAGTGAGTGTCCACGAGTTCTCTGTGTTGATCTAATCAAAAACAGGTCCTGTGCAAGATCTGTATATTGTCCCCTTATATATTTGTAAATGTTAATCATGTCCCCTCTTAATCTCCTCTTTTCCAGTGTAAACATGCCTAGTATTGCAAGCCTTTCCTCGTATTCCAGCGTCTCCATACCCTTAATTAGTTTGAACCTTAATTAGTTTGAACCTTTTCTAGCTCCAGGATATCCTTTTTGTAGTATGGTGCCCAGAATTGTACACAGTATTCAAGGTGTGGCCTCAAAAGTGATTTATATAACGGGAGTATAATACTCTTGTCCCTAGCATCAATTACCCATTTAATGCAGGCTAATATCTTATTAGCCTTCTTTGCTGCAGTCCTACTTTGGGTACTACTGCTTAGTTTGCTATCTATGAGGACACCTAAGTCCTTTTCCAGTACAGAATCCACTAATTTTACCCCATTTAGTAGGTAGGTGTTATTTTTGTTCTTGTTACCACAGTGCATTACCTTACACTTGTCTGTACTGAAGTGCAGTCTCCATTTCGCTGCCCAAGCTTCTAATTTAACTAAGTCGTTCTGAAGCGACTCAGCATCCCCCTCCGCATTTATAACTTTACACAGTTTGGTATCATCTTCAAAAATTGACACCATGCTCTCTAGTCCTTCTGTTAGGTCATTAATGAAAATATTGAACAATAGCAGTCCTAATACTGAGCCTTGCGGAACACCACTTAGCACTTCAGTCCAATTTGAAAAAGATCCATTGACCACAATGCGCTGCTCCCTATTATCTAACCAGTTTTTGACCCAAGTGCATATTGTGCTTCCTAGCCCTGTTTCTTGTAGCTTGTAGATAAGTCTCATGTATGGTACAGTGTCGAATGCTTTGGATAATCTAAAAAGATTACATCCACCTCTTTACCATGATCTAGGTTTGCGCTTACTGTTTCATAAAAGCAAGTTGGTTTGACAGGATCTGTCCTTCATAAACCCATGTTGATTCCTTTTAATGACCTTCTTGACTTCAAGGAACTTCTGAATACCATCTCTTAGAATACCTTCCAATACTTTCCCCACTATAGATGTAAGACTAACTGGTCTATAATTACCTAGTTCAGCTTTACTTCCCTTTTTGAATATAGGCACTACTTCCGCTATACGCCAGTCTTTGGGGACCATGCCTGATATTACTGAATCCTTAAAGATCAAAAATAGAGGTTTTGCAAGTTCAGAGTGAAGCTCCATTAGAACCCTTGGGTGAATACCATCGGAACCTGGTGACTTATTAATCTTTAAATGTTTTAATCGGTCACAGACTACTTCCTCGCTTAAATAAGTACCTATCAGTGGGATATTCTCATTATTGAGATTATGTGTTAGTCCCTGAATTGGGTCTTCTCTAGTAAATACTGTTGAAAAAAACTCATTTAGTGTGTCCGCTATGTCATTATCATTTTTGCTTAAGACTCCCAACTTGTCTTATAAAGGGCCTATACTCTCCTTCTTTAATCTCTTGCTATTAATGTATTTAAAGAATTTTTTGGGATTCGCTTTGCTTTCCTTTGCTACTAGTTTTTCTGTTTCTCCATCTTATTACTTAAACCACTTGCCCGGCATGGTTGCATCGTTTGCGACCACACCAGGCAGTGCTTTACCTGGTCTGGTTGCAAACAATGGGGGTAATTCTGAGTTGATCGCAGCAGGAATTTTGTTAGCAGTTGGGCAAAACCATGTGCACTGCAGGGGAGGCAGATATATATCGTGCAGAGAGAGTTATATTTGGGTGGGTTATTTTGTTTCTGAGCTGGGTAAATACTGGCTGCTTCATTTTTACACTGCAATTTCGATTGCAGATTGAGCACACCCCACCCAAATCTATCTCTCTCTGCACATGTTATATCTGCCCCACCTGCACTGCACATGGTTTTGCCCAACTGCTAACAAAGTTCCTGCTGCGATCAACTCAGAATTACCCCCAATGTGACCAGTCCAATACACAGCGTGGGAAGATGCATGAAGAGAATCTGCCAGCAGCTGCTGCTCTCATGGTCCCTCTGCCCCCAGCATCTGCCATGCTGCCTTTCATTGCTGATTGGTTGCACAGCAAGACCCCCCACCCAGCGACTGCAGACATTAGCAGTTGCTGTACATATGTAAATGACCCCCCCATCCCCTATTGTGTACCTGGTGGCTGCTCAGATGAGCAACCCCTAGGAAAATCAACATCGCAATGGTAGTGATGGTCCCGATGTACTGTTAGTGATAATCCAATGTTCTGATGTTTGAAAGACTGATTTTTTTTTAAATATAATTTTTAAAAAAAAATATGTATATTTACTAAAGCATATAAAGGAAAACATTAACAGTGTATAGCATAAATCAGGCATAAATGATACAAAAAGGGGGAAAAAGAGCAACAGTAATAGAGTAGTATTGAATACGTATGGTTGAGAGTGGCACATTTTATCCATTCCTATAATATTTCAAGTTTCACAACAGTAAAAAGACAGGCAGTCATTCAGCAGGAAAAAGTTGACCAAAGACCATGTCAAAAAGGAGGGGTCCCATTCTCCAATACAAATATATTATACCACGTGGTTAATCTAACACATTTTCCTGATGCTATCTTTTTCCATATTCAACAAAGTAAAAATGTATGGCAACTATATATCAAAGAACTTGGATGCTCTTGATTTCACATGCAAAGTACACTCCACCCAATCCATATGGTACACATAAATTAACCTAGGTTGCATACATGACATGGGGATGTAATCAGGTTGTATCCATTGGGATAGGATAGTTTTATTTAGCCGCGGCTGCTATCTTAGCCAAAAGGAGGTGGACACCCACCTTTGGTGTAGAAGTGAGAGATGGAAAGTAATAATTCCACATGGCCCATGGCAAAGTAGCCGTAAATGGAATGTGGAGAGTATTTGTAATGTAAGTTTGGACATCACTCTATAAGTACATATCCAGAAACAATGGGTGATATCGGCCTCAGGTAAGGAACATTTAAAACATTTAAAGTTATTAGACACCCTAGTTATACATTGTAATTTCCGGGTTATAATAGGCCCTATGCAATATTTTATACTGAATTTCTGTGAAAGAGGCCAAAATCAATTGTTTATTTAGGCGGACCGACAATTTAACTATATCTAGGGTTGTGAGGTAGGGGAAAGAATCTTTCCACCACATCAAACCTGTAGTAACTGCCGATAAGTCTAGATTTTCCTGAATATGATCATATAGCGTAGAGGAGGAAAGAGGCCTACCCTTACTATTAATTATTAACAGAGTTAGCGTATTATTCTTTTCAGTTGGAGGGAGTTCAGTCAACAGCTTCATAATATAACTATGAGCTTGAAAATAAGCAAACATAGGAAAGTGTAGGTTAGGAAACAGTTCTTTGAGTTGGGATAAAGCAAGTATTGATGCAAAATCTTCATCCAAAAACTGATGTACTAGACGTAGACCCCGGTGGTGCCAAGTTTTAAAAACGACATCGACGTTACCACCTTGGAGAGCGAGCATTCATTATATTTAATCATTTACGAGAAGTGCACCAGGCTATATAGGGAGCATATAGCAGGGGATTTTCCTTTATCTCTTGTGGGAGGGAAAACATTGGTGTATGTAAAAATGCTACTAATGAAATTCCCATAAGAAATGCCTGGTCGAAGGTCCGATGTACATAGTCATCGACTCCTCCCACCCAGTCCAGAGCATATCTTAGGTTAGAAGCAAGAGCATACTGTAATCTTGAATATTTGCAGATTAATGCCCCCAATAACAAAGGCTGTTGTAGTTTAAATAACGAAATCCTAGGTCATTTTCCACTCCATATAAACTTAGTAAAGGCTCTATTGATAGAGGTAATATCATGTTTAGTCAAAAGATAGGGCAGCATCTGGACTGGGTAGAGAAGCCGAGGGAAGGAGACCATTTTAAATAAATGGCATCTTCCAATATAAGACAGAGGTAGGTGTTTCCATTTGTCGAAGTCATTCTTCATTTGGGTAATAAAATACTGTAAGTGAAATTTCCTGAATATAAATCAGATAAATTTCAAGAAAATCTTAAGCCTAAATATATTAAATATTCTTGGGTCCAACGAAAGGGGATTGGTGAGGTCCATCCTAATTTAGCATTGGCATGGATTGCTAAAGCTTCTGTTTCTCAAAATGTATAAAAAATACGGATATCATTTGAATGTAGTCATGATCTTTTGCAGACTAGGGATAGCTGATTTTGGATTACTAATGTATAATAGTAAATCATCTGCAAAAGCTGAGAGCTTGATATCCGTATCTGCTACCTGGATACCTTTCCATGTATCATCAATGAATAAGGTCCAAATTAACAGGTCTAAGGTCAAATTAAAAAGTTGTGGTGAGAGGGGACCTCCCTTGCGTGTACCCCTATACAACGCGAAACAAGTTGAATTTAAGCCATTGATTGTGAAGTGAGCAGTAGGGCAGGGGTATAGTATTTGAAAAAGATCTATAAAGCCTTTACCAAATTGTTGTATTTAAAATACTCTAAGAATATGGGACCATGAAACCCTATCAAAAGCCTTATCGGCATCACAACTTACTATAATAGCTTCTTTATTATTAAGTTGGTTAATACGATGTATGGCTGCTATCAACATACGTATATTGTGCACAGACTGACGTCCCCTCACAAAGCCATTTTGTGCTGGGTGCAAGAATCTGGGAAGAATGGATTGCAGACGTTGGGCCATCAGTTTAGTGAACAGCTTTAGATCCTGGTTCAGTAAGGATATTGGTCTATTAGATTGCACTCTCGTGGGATCTTTTCCAGGTTTTGGAAAAACAACAATCCTAGCTTTAGTAAATTGTGGGGGTGGCGACTTCACAGAAAGTAAGGAGTTAAATAAAGATATAAGCAAGGTAATAATTTGTCATGAACCATTTGATAATATTCGGCTCCAAAGCCATCCGGGCCTGGGGATTTAACTTTAACCAGAGATTTGACAACAGGGGACAAATCCAATTCAGTGACAGGAGCAGTTAAGAATTTCCTTTCCTCGGTAGTGAGTATGGGCATATCTGCCTGTTGAAGGAAATGCAAACCCTCAGAAGGAAAATCTGGTGGAGCAGCATAAAGGTGTTTGTAGTAATTCTGGAACATCTGCGAGATCTCCTCAGGATCAGTGAAAGGGGACCCCAAGGGAGTGTTAAGTTGCAGAATACGAGATGGGGTTGTGTGAGATTGAATTAAGTTTGCCAGTAACCTCCCAGATTTATTGCAACCACAAAAATATTTTTTGCGTTGGACATTATGGGTGAATTGGGCTTTCTCCGTGCACAAGGTGTCATATAGTTGCTTAGCAGCCAAATACGTTTGTCTATTTTCAGCAGACTCATGTAAAAGTAGATTATCATAAGCATCCGCCAACCGTGTGCTATAGTTTGAGATAATAGCATTCAATTTCTTTCATTTCCTGGCCACATATTCCATTATTTGGCCTCTTACCACAGGCTTAGCTGCCTCCCAAAACAAGTTGATATCTTCAACATGTTCTTTATTATCCTCAATATAAGTAAGAACTACCCTCTCTAAATGGGTACGAAAGGAAGTGGATTTAGCCAAATAAGAGGTGAATCTCTGATTATAAGATGTCAATATTGGGTCCTTTAAGGATAAGGTGAACCATATTGGTGCATGGTCAGATAAGGCTATAAGATTAATACCTGAATCCAACACTCTATGATATATGGAACTAGATATTATCCAGTAATCTATTCTTGAAGAGGTGTGATAGGGGTCACATAGTTGTAGACAGTCAGTTAGTATTGACACAGGGGAGGTAAATCCTTCCTCACTATTTCGAACACCCCGTGAAGACCTATCTAACCCTCTAGATTGAACACTGTTAAAATCTCCACCTAGTATTAGTTCACCCTCCATCCAAGATAGTAGGTTCGAATATATAGTTGTAAAAAAATGTTTCGTGTTGACCCGTAGGGGCGTACACCAAGGGATAAAGTATACATAGAACTGGAGAATGAGATTTTTATAAAAATAAAATGGCCCTCAGTATCCTGCCAAACATCGTTTATAACATGTGGGAGATTTTTGCAGAATAGAATCAGAACACCTCTATGTTTTGCAGTAAAAGAAGCTGCCTTAAAGTCCCCTACCCATGAGTCTCTAAGTTTATTAGGATCTTTGATATCCCAATGTGTTTCCTGTAAAAATGAGAATCTGGTTTAAGACGCTTCAGGTTATTTAAGATCTTACGCCTCTTAATTGGGGAGTTCAGTTCCTCAACATTCCAAGAGATTAATTTCAATGAGGATTGCACCCTAGTTGAAGTATTAACAGTAAAAGTCATATCTAACCAATACCTCTCCTATGGCCAGGTCGCTATTAAGAAAGACAACAGTAAAGAATTACAGCCCATCCCAGCGAGCGGGTTATGAAACAATAGTAGAAGCCTAAGAAAGTGTATCATGCCTGTATACAAAACAGTTTTCCTAAAAACACTAGAAGGAATAACATAAAAATATAGTTTAAACATTATCTGAACCCAGTAGAGCAGTTCTATGAACTGCCTCAGAGCAAATAAAATTATTCGGTGCCACACAGAAGAAGCTTGAAAAAGCAAATGGAAGTGAAAAAACTACGGGAATGTGCCACTACAAAAAACTTACTGACAACATATTGAGTCAAATGTCTTGCCGTTAAAATCCTAAAAATTAAAAGGTTATCAATAAACATATAATGTGAATCATAATCCAACCTTTCATAACTGCGGGCCACAGTGATGACCCAAGGAATACCTAGACTGCAATACGATAAGGTAACCAAAAGCATCATATATGCATATAGCCAAAACAAAAATGAACTGAGGGATGTGACAACCATAGAAACAAAACATTATCCCTTCTGGGGGTGATGTCCTGGCAACAGGCATTGAGATGTGTTACCTATGTGGGGTAACTGTAGCTGCTCACTATTAACAGCACCCTCCTTAGCAAACTATATATATGGGGATCAGGAAGTCCGTGGAAGCGCGGCAGCAGTGATGTGTGTCTCCCGTGATGTGCGGCTCTGGCCACTTCCATACTCCAAGCCGCGGCTCCAAGAATAATGTAGGCCCCAGTAGTCCGGGCCAAGCATGGCACTTTCAGGGCACCGGAGGCCTCCCAAGTCACCCACGCTGCAGCAAGGATCGTGGAGCTCACCCGACAGTAGTGCGCCAGCGACGAGGTGTGGCTCCATCTTCTCCAAAATCCAGGCCAGGGATCCAGACCACCACATAGGCCATGGTCATTAGGCACCAGTGTGGCACAGTTTGGGCACCCCAGGCTCACCGATCGATATCAGTGGGTCCACTGTCAGTGGGGCAGTCAGTGCCGGACGCTGATCCTCTCCTGTCACCACTCCTGAGACTCAAATCAGGAGTTTAAACCAGGATCCCAGCCATCATACATCCACCCAGCTTACTCGACAGGCGAAGCCCCCCCCCCCCCCACGAAAAAAAACATTTTTTTTTTTTAGTTTTAAATAAAATAATTTTGGATAAGTATAAATAGTCACTTAATTCACTAATAAAAGAAAAACAATTTCTAAGCATTTTTTTAGACAAAAATACTGTCAGTTAAATGGTTAAGGCAGTGGTTCCCAAACTTTTTTGAATCATGGCACCCTAGAGTATCAGAATTGTTTCATGGTGCCCCTAGGCCAAGAGTTTCTTACTGAGAAATTTAGAAATAAATATTAATTAAATAATTTGTGTTTATATGTCATCCTTATGTTCACTTGTGCAGTGAGGTACAGGATTCACTTCTGTTAATCCACATATTTTTGACCGACAGCCACCAGCACTGGTTTTACCTATTGCATTGGCCATAAATAATATGAATTGATCCTAAGCCACTAACCCATGGCACCCCTACAGGTGTCCTGAGGCACCCCAGGGAGCCATGGCACACAGTTTGAGAACCACTGGGTTAAGGTATTACAAGTCAGTTAAGATAAAATATTTACCTTCACACTTTATGTAGCCCCACCTGAAATATAACTATGTTTATATATGGCTGTTCTGTATGGCAGCACTGTGGATTAAAAATGTAATGGACCTTGGATGGTACTCAAGTTATTAGTCAACACTTCATATTATTTTTTTTGGCATGATTGATGAAAACTAACAACTTCACAAATTAACATCCCATAACATCACTTTTCATTTAAAATTCTATTAGAAAACACAGCATGCTTCAGCATGGTAATTTTAATATTAATCTTAATGATTGAAGGTAAAAAAAAAACAGTAAAAACATGTCCCCAACATTAATACACACCATACTAAGGGCCTTATTCAGAGATGGATGCAACCACTGCATTCACATGCAGCAGCCACGTCCATAGGGTATGCACATGTGCACCAGCCATAGTGCGTGTGCTTGACCCCTTCACCATGCTATCGCATCCTGGAAGGATGCGATTGTATGGTGATTGACAGGTTACGTGTATCCATGGGTGGCGACACAGTGAAGGGGGGGAAGATCGGGAAAATGCAGGCGTGGTCATTTTCAGGGCCAGACTATGATGTTGGCTGCGTTTCCTGCATATGGAAAAATGGTGGCATTGTTCACAATCAAATTGCAAATGCATTGTGGTGTGGCTCCACACATGCTCAGTGGCTTTGCCCTGTGCTGGGCAGACCCCAGCATGTGAGTATATGGTTGCAGATTTTGTTGCTCTGAATAGCCCCCTAAGTGTACACTTTTTATAACATTTAATTCTGAACCTAAATGAGAATGTTCTCAGTTCCCTTATAGGCTTGAGACTTTCATTATGGCCAACAACTGTGTCAGTGTTTGTGGTTTGCCTGGACTCAGAGCAGAGTTTGTATATGGCTGGAGGCTGTATGATTTAAACTTAGAGGCTTAATAAGTTTTCTCCTCATAGATGGTAAAATGGAACTTGTTTACTGAACAGTTGTGAAAACAGTTATCAAATAGGGCACAATCTACAGTCACTGATTACCAGCAAGGCTGATGAATATGATCAACACAGGGAACTGCGGAGAGTGCCAAGCACAGAATAAACATAGAGAGTCTCTGTAGTAGTAACAGTCTATAGGAAACAAGAGCCAACTGATTTAGATGTTGGAAGCACACAAAAGCAAATTGAAGTCTGTGGCTAGCGCTCACGAGTAAAGTCTGATGCAAGATGCAATAATGCAAAGGATCTATTGAGAGTGCCCAATAGAGCTCTGGTATTTGGATTGTCACTGCTGCACACTGGAGACTGTTTGGAGATGCTTAGTAGAAATGGCAGGAGTTTGGAACACCACAGAAATACACTGGAGACTGGAAATGGTACTTAGCAGGACTGGCTAGCATTTTAAGTATCTCAGGTATATAATGGAGTCTGTGATTGCACACAGCAGTACTGGCCAGTGCTTGCAGTAAATCAGGTACACACAGGAGACTGTGATAAGCACTCAGTTGGGCTGGCTAGTAACTGAAGTAGCACAGTAATGCTCAGGAAAAGGTGACTAGTGATCACCAGGACTGACTTGGGTTTGAAGAAACAAAGCAATACACCAGAGACTGATGAAGTAACACAGTGATGCTCAGGAGACTGTGACTAGTGCTCAGCACGGCTGACTGGTGCTTGAAGTAATACAGCAAACTAGAGATGAGCAGTTTGGATTCCCTGGAATCCAAACAGCTCAGAACTTATAGAATCTGAGTCTAGCTGAGCCGTGGCTCAGGTGTTCCTGCCAGACTCAGATTCCAGATCAAGACAAAATGTCATACTCCCGGCATCAGATTCTCGTGGGTTTTGGATTCTATTTAAGGGACCCACGGTGATGACTCAGCACCATATCAATCTGTCTCAGCATGCTTCTGTATGCCACGTTGTACTCTGCTGGTACAAGTGGCTGTGTCCAGACTGTACAAGGCACACTGCTGTATGCTGCGCTGTACTCTGCTGGTTCAAGTGGCTGTGCTGTGTCCAGACTCAATATGTGGCTGCTGTGTCCAGACTCAACACTAGTGGCTGGATTTTGTCTATTAAGTGACTGTGCTGTGTTCATCCAGTCCAGTGACCATCCACTTCAGTGCTGCCGACGCATCTGTCCAGTGTCAATCTGTTCCAGGGCTGCCGATGCACTTGTCCAGTGTCTATCCATTCCAGTGCTGCCAATGCACTTGTCCAGTGTCCGTCTGCTCCAGTGCTGATGATGCATCTGTCCAGTTTACATCTGCTACAGCACTGCTGACGCACCTGTCCAGTGTCCATCCGCTTTCATGCCGCTGACACACCTGTCCAGTGCCCCTTGCTCCAGTGCTGCTGATGCACTTGTCCAGTGTCCATTCTCTTGAGTGCTGCCGATGCACCTGTCCAGTTTCCATCTGCTCCAGTACTGCCGACTTACCTGTCCAGTGTCAATCCAGTCCAGTGCTGCAGACCCACCTGTCCACTGTCATCCACTCCAGTGTAAAAAATGTAAAAAAGTTTATTTTTTTAAAGAAATAAAAAAAGTTTAAAAAGGGTAAAAAAAAACCTTAAAAATCAAGCAAAGTTAAAAATAGGCAAAACATTTTTTGTGCTGTATGTCACTGTGTATCCATAACAAACAAGTACTGTGTACTCTGCAGGCATTACCCCACTGTGTATCCATAATTTATTATTATTTATTTATTAACAGTTTCTCATATAGCGCAGTATATTCCGTTGTGCTTTACAATTAGAACAGTAATAGAACAAAACTGGGTAAAAACAGAGAGACAGAGGTAGGAAGGCTCTGCTCATAATGTACAGTAAAGTACTGTGACACTGCAGGCTGTACCTGACTGTGTATCCATAACGTACAAGTAGTGTGACCCTACAGGCCATTTCAAACTGTGCATCAATAACCGACAAGTGCTATGACCCCACAAGCCGTACCCCACTGTGTTCACACAAACGGTGTGACTCCACAGTGTCATTTGTGATCAAAGTGTAAGAAAAGATAAGACAAAGGGAAAAAAAAATTGTGTGCTGTTGCCTACTGGGTATCTAAAACCAACAACTACTATCAACTCTGCAGGCTGTACCCCACTGTGTATCAATAACATACAAGTACTGTGACTTCGCAGGCCATACCCCACTGTGTATCCATAATTAACAAGTACTGTGACTCCGCCGGCCATACCTCTCTGTGTCCATAACGTACAAGTGCTATGACCCTGCAGGCCATACTACACTGTGTTAACACAAATGTTGTGACTCTGCAGTGTCATTTGTGAACAAAGTATAAAAAAAAGTTAAAACAAAGGGAAAAAATGTTTTTTGTGTGCTGTTGCCTACTGGGTATCTATAACCTACAAGTACTGTGACTCCACAGGCCATACCCCACTATGTATAAATAACATACAAGTACTGTAGACTCCGGAGGCCGTCCCCTACTGTGTATCCATAACATACAAGTACTTGGACAATGCAGGCTGTACCCCACTGTGTATCCATAATGTACAAGTACTGTAACTCTGCAGGCCATACCCCACTGTGTATCAATAACATACATGTACTGTCACCCCACAGGCGGTATCACACTGTGTTCACACAAACAGTGTGATCACACTGTGTATCCATAAGATATACTGTGACTGCTGTGTGGCAACATTTAATAGATGTGCTATAAACTGCCGTTTATTTGTATCACTGCTCTGTCGCTTAGTAACCAGCCTGCTTGCTGCAGCCTCTGGCCTAAAGCAATATTGTGAGCTGTGAGGTGGTCAAAATTGACTGGAAAATGAGTGGAAATTAATGTTATCGAGGTCAATAATAGTCTAAGATTTTAGTTTTTTGTCAAGTTTTAGAAGAAATATGACCAAAACCAGTGCTTAAAGTGGTCCTAGAGAGGTGGTGGAACTCCCCCCCCTCCCCCCGGCACCCATGCAATAAAGGTATTGCGTGCGCCCCAAAAAAGGGGCATTGTCTCAAGAAGAAAGGGGCATGGTCACACAATAGTAATGCCCACAGTAGTAGCACCCCTAATACACATAATGCCGACAGTAGTAGCACCCCGTAATACACAATGCCCACAGCAGTAGCGCCCCTTTTACAATGCTCACAGTAGTAGTGCTCCTTATGCAATGTTCACTGTACTGGTAGTGCCCACAGCGGTAGTGCCCCTTACATGGAGCCCATAGTAGTGGTGCCCCTTATGCAATGCCTCCAGTAGTAGTGCCCCTTATATCCCCAGGAGTGATGCCCCTTATGAAGTGCCCCCTTTACAATGCCCTCATTAATAGTGCCCCAATTAGTAATGCCCTTAATGGTAATGCCCCTGTGTAGTATTGCCCCCAGTAGTAATGTCACCTGTAGTAATGCCTCCAGTTGTTTAGCCCCTGTAGTTTAGCCCCATGTAGTTTGCCCCAAGTAGCAATGCCTCCAGTAGTTTAGCCCCTATAGTAATGCCCCAGTAGTAATGCCCCTGTAGTTATGCCCCCAGTAATAATGCACCCCTGTAGTTATGCCCCCCAGTAGTAATGCACCCTGTAGTTATGCCCCCAGTAGTAATGCCCCTGTAGTTATGCCCCCAGTAGTAATGCGCCCCTGTAGTTATGCCCCTAGTAGTAATGCACCCTGTAGTAATGCCCCTGTAGTTATGCCCCCAGTAGTAATGCGCCCCTGTAGTTATGCCCCCAGTAGTAATGCACCCTGTAGTTATGCCCCTGTAGTTATGCCCCCAGTAGTAATGCGCCCCTGTAGTTATGCCCCCAGTAGCAATGCGCCCCTGTAGTTATGCCCCCAGTAGTAATGCGCCCCTGTAGTTTATCCCTATGTAGTTTGCCCCCAGTAGTTTTCCACAAGTAGTAATGCCCCCAGTAGCTTCCCCCTTGTAGTTAGCCCCTGTAGTTCAGCTCCATGTAGTTTGCACCCAGTAGTTTGCCCCAAGTAGTAATGCCCCCAGTAGTTTAGCCTCCTTGTAGTTTTTCCCCTTGTAATTTAGCTCCAAGTAGTAATGCCCCCTGTAGTTTGCCCCCTTGTATTTTAGCCCCCCTGTAGTTTAGCCCCCCTGTAGTTATTCCCCCAGAAGTAGTCACACATGTTTTTAAAAAAAAACCCACCATACTTACCAAGCCCTGATCCCGTGTCCAACCGCTGTGATCCTCCTGGCGTCCGGCTCCCCAGCACTAAGAGAGAGACATCATGACGTCTCTCTCATAGCGCGCACTGACAGAGCCGGGAGCCGGAAGCCGGATCTCAGTAGTGAGTTCCTGCCGCCGGCTTCCGCTGTGCAGGGAGAGCCGGGCGCCGCTGGTAACACAATCTCAGCGTGCGCCCGGTATCTCCCTGCGGCACCAGCACACATCGGGGGAGGTGAGCAGGAGGAGGCTGAACTGTGTTCCGTATCCAAGTGGAACTGACGGAACGCAGTTCTGCCCCATTCCAGCTCACTTTAACCCCTGGCCAAAACCAATCCAAAATCAAAACCAGACAATGAACCACACAAACCAGCAAAAATGGTCAGACGCACATCTCTAGAGCAAATACAGGAGACTAGATAGCACTTGTAGGAACACAATGAACTGTGGAGCTAAACATTGGAATCTGCAGACTGGAACTTAGCAAGCAGCATTCAGCATAAGTTGTTTTGGCAATAAAAAGTGACCGGGACGAGATGTATGTACAGTGCCCTGGCAACTGATAGGAAATTAGATTCATGTGCAGGAGATCAGGTCTGGGATTGGTTGAGCAGTGGTCTGCTGATCTCAGGCAAGATGGTGGTGCTCATGTCCTGGGGGAACTGGCTCCACTTGAAGAAAACAAAGTCTTTATTATTATTATTATTATTATTATTATTATTATTATTATTATTATGGTTTGTAGTATGTCCAGACAGTCTAGGCGAGTGATGCTCTGCCATGAAGCCACAGCGCCGAGTACAGGAACAGGCTTTACCAGTTCAGTGTGTGACAAACTGTGAGGCACTTTAAGTCATGTTTTTTAAATATACAAATTTACAAAGAGTCAAAAAATTTAAAGAACCTGTTAAGAATATATTAAAATTGGTGCAGCCTTTCAAACTCAGTTGATCCCCAATGCTGACACAGAGCATGTATTTTAAAACCACACCTACATAGATGTTATCCCTAATTCTCCTGTGATTGGCTGACTGATTTCAGACCCTATTTTAAAATGGCTGAGATGACCCAGGGGGCACTTGGAAATGTAAATGCTCAATCTTTTTCTCCTAAATTAATCTTTCATATGATAACAAACATCAATGTACAGAGAGGAGAGTGTATAGATAATTGTGTCCTCCATCCCCAGCAGTGCTATGGGTGGAGTCAATGGGTAACTTCCTTTGGATGCACAAGCTTGCTACATATTTCTATAATTTTAGACATTTTGTTGTTAGTTTTTTCAGGAGTAGTATATTTATATTAAATATAGATTAAATATTGAAGTGTCTTTGTCCCCTGACTAGCAGCATAGTTTTGCAGACTGCCTGTGGGTATCCTGCTGTGCCTTGAAGACAGACATTTATTTGAATCTCATGCTACTGTAGGTGTATAAAAGTATTTATACGCAGAACCCAGGCAAATGGCTTTCTTGGAAAGGAAGTTTACTGTTCACAATTTTTGTTTTGCCTGATGCAAAATACTGTAGTCTATAAATGTGATGTCCCTACATAGGGGCAGATTACAATGGAAAACCAGCCCAGAAAATTTCTGGAAGCAGCCCTAATGGAGGTGGGGTCTGTTGAGTGGGTAGGGTCTGTCATGGGGGCAGTATACTCCCTACTAATATGTCCTGAAGCAGCCTTGTTTGTTGTTTGCTGTAGTTGGGTCTCTAACTTCATGGTAATTCACCTCTAAAGCACTTTTCTGGTGTACAGATGGAGCCACATTTATCTTGGCCTTTAATAGGATTAACTGAGCCATGGCAGTTAGACTTAATCCCCTGCTGTAATGATGTAATCCCCTGATGTATTGTTCTCTCTGTATTGTACTGCAGTTGAGAACAATAGATGAAGGTCTTATGTTAATAACCATGGTGTGCCTAGGCGCAGCAGAGAAGCCAAGATAACCGTGGCTCCATCTGTACATACTGTACATGTGTTCGAATGTGCAAGGATGGAGATGCCCACTTTGAATGCCTTGGTGGATCTTTAGATGGTCTCCAATGTGAGTGATACAGGGGTCTATTCATGAAGCAGTGAAAAGTGTGTAGAAGTGAGCCAGTGGAGAAGTTGCCCATGCCAACCAATCAGCATTGAAGTAACATTTATAATTTGCATACTATAAAATTATGCAGAGCAGCTGATTAGTTGGGATGCAGTCAATTTACCTCCAATCAAAATCCTGACGTTCAAAATCCCGACACCAATTGACCGATGGTCAAAATCCCGACAAGGTCAAAATCCCGACATGGACAAAATACCGACATTTAAAATACCGACAAGGTCAAAATACCGACATGTAAAATGCTGACAGGTCAAAATACCGACATGAATTTTTCATGATTTTTTTCATTGAAACCGACTTGTTCATACTTTACCATCCCAGTGGACCTGGAGGGGGAATATAATAGTGTGCCGAGCGTAGCAAGGCACCGTGCCCAAAGCATGGCGAGCGGACGTGGTACACTTTATATGGTGTCCATGTTGACTTACGTCGACATACACACAAAAAACAACAAGAAAACGTGTGTCAGTATTTTGACCTGTCGGCATTTTACATGTCGGTATTTTGACCTTGTCTGTATTTTAAATGTCGGTATTTTGACCTTGTCGGGATTTTGACCATCGGTCAATTGGTGTCGGGATTTTGAACGTCGGGATTTTGATTGGAGGTATTTCATACCGATCCCGATTAGTTGCCATGGCACTGCTACATGAATAGAACACTCAGTGTCTGCATGCAATCACTTTCAGCAACACGTCTACAAAGTTCTATACTGCATCTGATTATCCAACCCCCTGTAATCACACTTGAATGCCCATCACTTCTTTGTAAGTGTGTAGGAATCAGTTTTGCCCCTCTAAGTGAACACTATCAGGATTTATCTATGCTGCAACTCATATAAAAAGCAGCACTCCACTGCATCAAACGTCACTACTGGTCAGATATAGAATAAGGTCTATAATGTGGTATGCCATAGTGGTGCTTGCTATATAAAATAACTACATAGGTCCTGGCATATTTACATAATCTAACTCCCCTTCTATCTGCTGATCTCACCCATTATTTAAAAATGTTCAGAGGAGCAAAAATAGAAAATAGCATTTACCAACTTTTTTTTTAAATGAAACATTCTGTCTAAGATGTCTAAGATATGTTAGTAGTTAGCATATTTATTCCTGTCACTAAATTTCCACTTTTACTATAATCTTACAGCATTAGATAGATTTATCAGTGTGGCGTAATTACAACATAATGGCAAATCTTATATTTGGCATGAAAACACTATGCTTAAGATCAGGCTACAGTGCAGCAAGGATAATAGGGAGTGGAAGTTAAACATTAATACACAAGTATACAAGCTTCACAATTTCCCATCACAAGCAAATAGTGGAATTATAGTTATTCTTGAAAACATGCATTATTAACTGGGTACTTCACTATGGCTATGCATGTTACATTTAACTAAACTATTGAGAAATGGTGTAAAATATGTACAGGTCAGTCTATTAACTGGAGTGCATTGTATCATGATGTGCTTATATCACAACTTACAATATTTATCACCAGAGCATATTCTATTTGTACAGTATATAGACTCTATGTCTCTCTGAAGCGATTCGTCCCCAGCAAGACAATCACACCCCAATCCCTTCTCATCACCCATCACGCAGGTGTCCCCAGCAAGACTATCACACCTCAATCCCTTCTTATCCCCCATCACCCAGGTATATCTCCTTCTCACCCTCAGGTGTGTATTCAGAACCTTTCTAAAAACCCTTGACCACCCCACCCCCCACCCCTTTCTCCACTAATGGTTCTACCCATTCTCAACTTTCTTATTCACTGTTCAGGTCTTACCCCACCAACAGGAAGTAAACTGCCAATCTTACCATGTTGCCATCCTCGGTCGCTCTCTCAACTTCAGACTCCTCCCGCTACTGCCATCTCTCTGGCCACCCCGACCTGGTAATTGTTGCTGGCTTCGCCTGCTGCAGTCAAGGAGGGACAGGTACTGAAGCCGGGCGATGCTGAGGGAGGATGGAGGCGAAGCTGAGTGGTGACTCACAGGCAGGGGCATAGCGAGGGTGGAATGAGTGGAGCTTAAGCTCCAGGGGCCGGAAGGGGTGGCCACACACTGCCTGCATGTTCAATGTCACTGATTGCAGTGCAGAGAGTCCAGAGCAGTGTAGTGATAAGGGAAGAGGGGAGATTTGGAGGCTTGTCAGAAGAACCTTCCTGGCTATCAGGTATCTGCATTCAGTGATATGAAACATGCAGGCAGTGTGGCGACCACCCCTTCTCTTTCCTTAGTCCTTTCCTTCTACCCAAGGAGGTCAATAACATAGAAGCCCCGCCCCTCCAGGCTAGAATGAGGAGCTGCTCTGCTGCTGCCCTCTTGGTGAGAATTAATGTGTGTATACTGTGTGCATATGTGTGTATGTGTTTATGTCTGTGTATACTGTGTGTTTATATGTCTCTGTGTGTGTATGTATATATATATATATATATATATATATGTATGTGTGTGTTTGTGTGTGTAAATGTGAGTGTTTGTGTGTAAATGTGTGTATATATCTTTGTTTATGTGTATACATGTATATGTCTGTGTGTATATATGTGTGTGCTTATGTAGGTCTGTGTGCATATATCTTTGTATACAGTATGTGTGAGTACATGTGTGTTTATTTATGTGTGTATAAATGTGTGTTTATGTATGTCTGTGTGTATATGTGTATGTCTATGTATATCTGTGTGTATATTTGTGTGTTTGTGTGTATGTATATGTGCATATATCTCTGTATATGTGTGTGTTTATGTATGTCTGTGTGTATATGTCTGTGTATATGCGTGTGTTTATGTATATCTGTGTGTATACAGTATGTCTATATTTGTGTGTATATTTGAGTGTTTATGTGTGTATGTATATGTGCATATATATGTATATGTGTGTGTGTTTATGTATGCATGTGCCTAAATGTGTGTGAATCTATATATGTATGTATGTGTGGTGGTAGTGGGTGGGGGCACTGTGACATTACATGTCTCCACACTATGCCTCTGCTCACAGACTCCACAAAGGCCCGTGGGAGGAGCTGCTGCAGATGGGCATGCGCAGCAGCTCCCCCGCTGTCCTTATTAATTTCTGCATGTGCAGAAGCAATTTCTGAATGCTGTCCAATCAGAGCTGAGCTCCGATCATAGCATCCGGCTAGGTGGAGTGGTATCTCCGGCCACTTAGGGGACAATGTGACCAGCACAGCGGGTACTGTCCCAACATACCAGTGGGCCAATCAGCACCCGGCATTCCTCCAAAACAATTACTTATATCACCACACATCTTCCTGCAAATCATATATTATAGAGCATTGGTTCCCAACCTCGGTCCTCAACTACCCCAACAGTTCATGTTTTCAGGTCTGTGTGTATATATCTTTGTATACAGTATGTGTGAGTACATGTGTGTTTATTTATGTGTGTAAATGTGTGTTTATGTATGTCTGTGTGTGTATATGTGTATGTCTATGTATGAACAGGTGTGTTCATTACTTACTCAAACATTTTAAAAAAACAACAGGTGGAGCAAATAATTTTACTTGCAATCCTGTGAGGAGACCTGGAAAACATGAACTGTTGGGGGTACTCGAGGACCGAGATTGGAAACCACTGTTACAGAGCATAACAATTGATAGGTTATTTGGCCAGGAGTGAATGAAGAAAGTTGTTGACCAAGAGACATGGAGTTAAAAGGAGACCTAGGCTATTTCAAATATAAATAATCATATACAGTGTCTGGATTCTCATTATCTGTTTAGTCTTTGTTGCATTTGTTTTATTATGCATTTCTTGGGGAAAAAAACTCTTCTATTCTGTTTTGGTTTGTGGGTTTTGTTGTCATTCCTTCCTAAAGCGCTGTTTCCTCACATTTACATCTATCAGCCTCTTTAATGTGATATTCCATTTAAACTGCCTTTTAATTGTACGTGCTGCCTTGGCAGAACATGACTGATGTACTAGCGTTAATTAGGACTCCAGTCAGCAGCCTGCGCCAGCTGGAAACTGAGAAACAAGCGTAAATTATTCTGTCATCAATCAGCTCGAAAATGTTTGAATCACTAATTAGTTTGCAATTTGGGTGACAGTTTATCTGACGCAGGCGGTGTCAAAAACTTCAGATCTAAGATGAATAATTTGCCAGCAACAAGCACATATTCCCTGCTTTTAAATACATGAAGGTTTATCTGCATGTTGAAAGGTGGCTCAGCAGTCTTCATTAGCTTCCAACTGGGACTATGTAAATGAGGAATCAGTGTGAGGCACTTCAGTCTGTGGTGGCTTAGTAGATGGCATTTAGAAAAAGAAAGCCTCTTTTCTCTCCCTTTTTATTAATAATTCATAAACTGATAGACCAGGATGTTTGGGCTTTAACAGCTTAAAAAAAACACAACGTTAAAAGGCAATCACCCCTTTTTACATGAAAATGAGATGTTCTGCATTTTGCTGTTTAACTGATTTATTCTTGTTTCTTGTCATGTGACCAGAATGTTAAACAGCTAGTGATTAGCCCTTGTCCTTTAAAACAAAACGATTACTGAGTTTTCACTAAATGGCTACCTTGTGCTGTCTTTGGGAGGGATGCAGACAGAAAATGCAGCTGACAGCAGAGGCGAAAAAAAAAGATTCATGGTTTAAAAGAACAGTTTTTATGCAATTTTCTAGAAGCCATTAATGTCAGCATAAGAATAAGAAAGTTTTTCCTTACCTATGAATTATCTGTCTTGGAAATGGAAGGTTTTTCATCTTTGGAAGGATTCTGGTGTTCAGCACATGTAATACACAGGTCTAGAGTCATTAAAGGCATTAAATGGTTTATGGCAGTGCTGAAAAAATTTGCTCTAGGAAATCCTATAAAATAATGTTTATTTATACATATTCAGTAAAAAAGTACATAAAAGGTATGTACACTAGTAAGTTCTTGTCAGGGCTGTAACTAGGTGTGTGCGGAGGGGGCACCGCACATAGCGCTGCAGGGTAGGGGGCGCTGTTGGCTGCACTTGTCATTTTATCTGTTTTAATTACTTTCACTTGCAGCTTCACCCCTTTTTGAAGCCCAGCATCTCCTGTTCGGCCCTGTCTTCTACACTGACCCCTTCTGTCACTAATACCTACACAACATTAATGAACTTAACTTGAGATCTGTTTGTTATACAGTCACACTGTCCTTTATTACATTTAAAGATGCTGACATACCTGGTATTCAAACCCATTTCCTGTGGCATTGCAGTCGGACACTATTCATTGAGCTATCTGCCATTGCAAAGAAAGGTAGATAATTCTAACCTAGAGAAGTCTAACTATTTGAAGCTTACCTTATACTTTGTGTAAAAATGATCAGTATTGCGGATGAGCAGATTTATGTAGTGTGTGTCTGCAAGAGATTGGATGTGTGGCTGCAACACTACATAGATCTGCTCAGCCGCAATGTTAATTATTTTTTTTCATAAAGTACCAGTAACTTCATATAGTGTTCATAGTTTTTATGCAGGATCAAATAGCTCAATGAGTAGGGTGTTTGATCAGAATTAAACAGGTTATAGGTTTGAATCCTTGGTATGGCAGAATATTGAAATGTCTTATTTAATAAAGGGGTATTGTAACTGAATAAAACATGCCCTAAAGTTAAGTGCATGAATGTGGTATAAAGAGGATTTGTGTTCAAATCCACCTTCTTAAAGTGGTCTACAAATGTGTGTGTATTATATATATATATATATATATATATATATATACATATACATACACACACAGTATATAGGAAGGGGCATCATAGCATGGGCTTTCTCTGGGATCAATCTTGTCATGCCCCTTCCCTATGAGGCATGCGGTTCGTGTCCCTATTAAAAAAACGGGGGGGCACCAATTCTCTCTCTGGCACAGGGCACCGAAAAGTCTAGTTATGGCTCTGGTTCTTGTTACTTTACAAACTTGCACTTTGGGAGATACTCACCTGTTAGTTGTGAATTGTCATTGTTATAATATTTGCAGAAGGTAGTGTGACAAAGTAAATTTTTTCATTTTTCTTTAAATTAATAATGAAATCAGAAAGCTGCACATTTTTTTTATAAGGATAAAAAATGGTGGTTAAAAGTACATTAGTTGCAGTCACAACCCCATCACTGCCTGTAAAAGGTCTTTGTGTTCATAGGGGGTTATTCAGTAAGGACTGAACATTATGCTAAAAAGCAGAATCTGCTTTCCCTTCTGTAGCATGCTGGGGGCTGCCCATTGCAGGGCAAGACTGCCCAGTATGCTAACTGGCAGCCACCAGCTGCGACCGCAGCGATTGTGGACGACCCCCTGCAGCCACAGCAAGGCTGCAGATACAGGAAGTCATTCAACATTTTTCCCATAGAAGCGGGTGCCAAGAAAACTCAGCCGACCCGTCCCCATTTTCCCCCGCGCCGCCCCCGCAATGGTCTGTTGACACTCCCCATCCCACGAATGCTTCTGCCTGTCAATCAGGCAAAGGTTTTCACACTCATTACGGACTGATCGCATTCGGTGGGCACACATGTGCAGGACGAAACCTGCATTTTCACTCTGGTGCCGCCGATGGGGTAATTGCGGTTACATCGCTTAGCGATGCGACTTGAATAACCCCCATAATACCATCCGACTTCATGATTTCATGGCACAAAGAGGAATATTTAGGACAACAAGTACAAACTACAAAGGAACAATTTGGGTTTGTGGGTACCACAGTGATTACAGTTTCATTTTAAATTTATGATCTACATTCTGGCTGTATTATCTGCAGGATGGCCATGTACATTATAAACCACTTGGTCAAGCTGCAGGAACTTTATCTAATCTACTTGTAAACAAGGCCAAAGTAATGGAAGGTGTTCTACCTTCTTATGGTGTGTAGACAATGCCAACAATTGATAATATTGGACTGGGAGGAAAGAGAGGAAAATTTATTGTAACCTTCTTCTTTCAAGCATTAAAGATTTCAGTCTATCCCAGCTTCCTTTACACCACTGTTGCTGGACCTTCTGTTAATATATTGGAAGTCATGCCCCCCTACCAATATTGGCTGCATTGGCAGGGATAGAATGGCCTTCAAAGTTACCAGAAAGGTTCCCGGGAGGCCAATTGCACTGTAACATAGAAACAGAGAATGTGATGGCATATAAGAACCACTTGATCCATCTAGTCTGCCACTTTTTTACCATATTTTACCTCGTACCTTATTTGATCCCTATTTTTTTGTAAGGGTATCCTTATGTCTAGTCCATGCATGTTTAAATTGCTCTACTGTCTTAGCCTCTTCCAGCTCTGATGGGAGGCTATTCCACTTGTCCAGTATTCTTTCTGTGAAGTAATTTTTCCTCAAATTTCCCCTGAACCTCCCCCCCCCCCACCCCCCTTCCAGTCTCAGTGCATGTCATCGTGTTCTAATGCTTCTCTTCATTTGAAGAATATTTCCCTCCTGGGCTTTGTTAAAACCCTTGATATATTTGAAAGTTTCAATTGTGTACCCCCTTTCCCTTCTCTGCTCCAAACTATACAAATTTAGATTTTTTAGTCTTTCTGGGTATTTTTTTGTACAATCTCTAATTCATTAATATCCTTCTGAATATATGGCTCTTTCAGAATTAGGCACAGTATTGTAGATGTGACCTATACAGTGGCATTATTATTTCTTTCTGCTGCTGATTCCTCTCCCAATGCAGCCAAGCATCTGACTAGCCTTCTTCATTGCTTTGTTACATTGCTCACCTGAAATAGTGACTCCTAGATCCCTTTCCTCCTCAGTAGTTTCCAGTATAGTGCTATTAATAAAGTATTTAACTTTAGGATTTTTGAGACCCAAGTGCACGATTCAGCTTTTTTTGGGGCATTAAACTGTTATTGCCATGCTCCTGACAATTCCTCTAGTCTACCTAGAGCCTCAATCATTTGTATTACCCCTCCTGGTGTGTCTATCCTATTGCAAATCTTTGTGTCATCTGCTAAAAGGCATACTTTCCCTTTAATGCCATTTGCAATGTCATCAATAAAGATATTCAAAAGCACTGGTCCTAGTACAGATCCCTCGGGTACTCCACTGGTAACATTTCCCTCCTGTGAATGCACTCCATTTACTACAACTTTCTGTATTCTATCTTGCAACCAGGACCTTATCCATTCAACCATCTTGGTATCCAATCCCAAACTTTTGAGTTTATATAGCAGTCTGCGATGTAGAACAGTGTCAAAAGCCTTACTAAAGCCTAAAAAAGCTATAATCTATGGCTCCACCTTTATCTATTACTTTAGTCACACAGTCAAAAAAAGTCAATAAGGTTTGTTTGACATGATCTCCCCCCAGTGAATTCATGCTGTTTGGGATTTTTTAAATTGCTGGATTTGAGATAATCTACAACTCTTTCTTTTTTCCATCAATTTCCCTACTACTGACTGTGGGGCCAAGTGCTGCATGTGGTCCTGCCCCAAGTAACTCACCATTATATCTGGCTACCTCCAGCATCTAACAGAAGCCACAGCTTGGGGAAGCTCTGACACTGCGAGGATAGGGTATCATCTCCAGTCACCAGCTACTGGTAGCCCCACAGTGCACACACACAGTGAGGGTTATCTCTTCTGCTTTGGCTGTCCCCTCCTACTTTTCCTATACTACTCTCTCTGCCCTCCCACTCTCTGCTACACCCCTGAAGCCTTCTCTCACACTCCAACCCCCATCTGCTCCCTCTTCCACCCGCTTCACTACCCTACCTCACTCATGGCATGCCCCTCCTCCAACCACAGCGAGCCCTTCCCCACTCACGGCACCCCCACTCACAGTGTAATGTGACTAACAGATGCAGCTGTGCAGTGTAATGTGACTAACAGATGCTGCTGTGCAGTGTAATGTGACTAACAGATGCTGCTGTGCAGTGTAATGTGACTAACAGATGCTGCTGTGCAGTGTAATGGAACTAACAGATGCTGCTTGGTGGTGTAAAGTGAATAACGGATGCTGCTGGGCAGTGTAATGTGAATAATGAATGCTGCTGTGGTCTGTAATGTGGCTAACGGATACTGCTGTGCAGTGTAATGTGAATAACTGATGCTGCTTGCCAGTGTAATGTGACTAATGGATGCTGTTGTGCACTGTAATGTGAATTACGGACACTGTTGTGAATAATGGACGCTTCTGTGTGGTGTAATGTGAATAATGGACGCTTCTGTGTGGTGTAATGTGAATTTTTACTATTCTATTGCCACACCCTCATTTTTTTGCCGTGTACATTCAGCTTACCCTGTCAATATTTTGGTTATGTGGGGGAGCGGTGCCAAAGAAAACTTTCACCCTGAAGCGGCAACATATGGTTTAAAGGATAGGATATCATATACATTACAGCACAGTAAATTACAGGTCATCGGTGCCCAGGAGTATTTTAGTATAAAGTTAATGGGATTCTCCTAATTTATTTAAAGCAAATAACAAATGAGTACAGTGTTTGAATTTCCTGCATAGGATCTTAGATTTTTCTAAGTCAAACATTTACAGTGCAGTGTCTGTCTGTACATCCAAGGCGCAGTAAAGGTGATCCCGCTAGGGCCCTTTCGCAACAGCACTGCTCGCACCCCATATTTATGGCCCTGTGTACTGACCCCGCCTACTTTGGTTTTGTCTTCACCTACTGTTGATTTGGTGTTGTCCACATGAGGCCACTTTCATAAATTTTGCCTGGGCTACTTTTAGTTCCCAATCCGCCCCTGATGGTAGGGAAAATTATATAAAGAAATGGGGTGGAATTCATGTGACCGCCGGTCAGCTGACTGACAGTCACATGACCTCCTCCACCATCCCGACGGCTCACTATCCCGATGGTCGGCATGCCGACCAACATGGACTATTTCCACGACACCCATAGAGTGGCAATAGAACCCATGGTGACCGCAGGTCGCCACCGAGCCCGCAAGGGGCTTGCTGCACTCACCCCTCCCCGCCGGGATCCCGGCATTGGTATGTTGCCGGGATCCCGGCGTCGGTAAGCTCACCGGCGGTCTCCTGACTACACCCAAAGAAATGTATAGGTGGTATGTAATGTTACCAACTTTCTCTAACTATATAATAAACTTTGTTTAAACACTCAGGGCCTAATTCATATGGGGTTGGAGTTGCGCCCTGTGCCGCAAAGTACTGTTTAATGATACTGTGCAGAACCCATTCTGCGTATGCATGAATGTGTCTTGTGACACAGGACGCAGGAAGGCAGCAGACTGTCAGTGATTGACAGTCTGCTGCAGTCTTGGATGTAAGCAGCTGTGAAAGGGTGTAGTACGGCTGACTGGCGGTCAGGAGACCGCCGGTCAGCTTACCGACGCCGGGATCCCGACAGCATACCGATGCCGGAATCCCGGCGGGGAGGGGCGAGTGCAGCAAGCCCCTTGCGGGCTCACTGCGCTCGCCACGCTGCATGCTTGGTGGCGACCTGCGCTCGCCACAGGTTCTATTCCCACTCTATGGGTGTCGTGGACACCCACGAGTGGAAATAGTCCCTGTTGGTCAGCATGCCGACCATCGGGATAGTGAGCTGTCGGGATGGTGGAGGAGGTCATGTGACTGTCGGTCAGCTGACCGGCAGTCACATGAATACCACCTTCTGTGAAATACTGTACATCTAATAAGCTAATGCTACCAGAGGCGTCTGTATCAAAAAAGACACCTCCTGCATGCATTGCCATTTTAGCAAACTGATGTGTACTCAGACTGGTTTCCAACATGAGCTGCCAACTGCATTGTAGAACCAGTGACGTGCGGTGGGGTGAGTCAGGTGAGGCAGAGCCTTTCCTGTCATACTATCGTTTGAGCCAGAGTTTTGACTGTATAAAGTATATGAAAAATACAAAGAATATGTTTGAAATATCTTCTTTGTATTATTCTAATAATTTTTATAGCCAAAACTGTGGAGTAAAAAGTCTATGGCAAGTGAGGCAGTGCCTCATCTGTTTTTTTCCCCCCGCACATCTCTGATCAAAACTCTAGCAAATTTCTAGGAGTTTATACTGCTGCACCTGTGTATAATGCCCAGATGCACCCTTTGGCTCATACATTGCGTGTAAATCTGCCTCTGGTGCTAGCCAGTGCCTCCTGAGCCATTTAGATCACTGCACATCCCTGTGTAGAACAGTCCCTGTTGCCACTACTGCTCTTCCCCCCAAATGTGTAAAAAAATGATTACCCAAAGGTACTCAGGCGCCAAGGTATGAGATGCTATGTCAAGCAGAGGCCTCAGGTAAATACAGGATGTCACTCCCACAAAGATAAACAAATATAAAACAAGATAGAGGCTGCGCTGGAATTATTATGTAACAATAATATTGATGTATTTAGTAATTCAGAATTTAATAATACAACTTAATACACTAAAATATAGGGGTAAATATACCCTAATGCATGCACCAATAGGTTAAAAAGTACAAATAGTACAATAAATAAAACAAGGGTTACCCAAACCGCCAGGAATATTGTGAAAGGTTTCAATACAGGAAGTCCATTCCAAAGTGTTTTCCCCAATAATAAAGTCCAGCATAGGCAATTTAATTGGAGGTATGCAATTGTCCAATGTTGAAACTTTACCGCTAGAGGGTATGATGCTCCTGATGTTTAAATGGTGAGCTCCTCATGCAATGCGGTGAGCAAAGTTCATCGGTTCAGCTGGATGCAAAGTCCACCAAATATGGATGGTATTCTAGATTGCCGTAGGGGATGGTTTGGTCTCCAATTGGAATCCTGGCATGGGTCCCTGTACACCTGATGTGTTTCGCTGCAGTCAGATAGCAGCTTTTTCAAAGGTCTTCCCCCCAAATGCTGCAGCATGTCTAACATGCTGTGGCTATAGGGGGACTGTGATAGATCACACAATACACAATCTGCCCTTGCACAGGCCCACAAATATTGTAGATGTGCATAAACCATATTGTTAGATTCTGTAATTATGTCCCGTAGTCAAAACGCTGGAGCGGCGTTTCATCGTGGTTTCACTTGTACAGTATTTCCAACATAGCTGGTTATAACCTAGTACTGTTGGTGCTTTTGCTGGTGGTCTACATGCTGTTCATTTCCCTTCAATTGGCACAATCAATTGTATTTTACCTATGGGTAACATCAGCCATCCCGACCAGTGTCAGTGAAGCCAGATGCAGTCCGTGACTGCACTGGCTTCACTGTGTCTGGCAGTGACTTCCTATTGGAATTCCTATCTGTCAGTCACAGACACACAAAACAGCCCATTGGAAGGGGTTTCCTCCCTCTGGGACTGCCACTGAGCTGCAGTAAGCAGAAAGCAGGCTTCCTGTAGGAAGCCACTCCCTGCTTTTTTGCACAGCCCTAGACGATGCATTCCATATAAGATGGGGGTTTGTGCATGCGCAGTCGTACTGCATTGTCTGCGCATGTGCTGGTCCTGGCACCTGCCAGATCCATTGCACAGGTGCTGGGACCGGAGCTACCTGTCTCCTCCCTGGACACTGGGGCAGCACAGACCCCCTACTTAAAGTAGGTAGGAGCCGCCACTGGTCATGAGCGCTTGGATGTAGATTCAATTTTTAAAACATAAATACCATTAATCATCATCATCATCATCAAAATGATGATGATGATGAATGGTGTCTTGAGTATGCCGTCAAACATTATGTTATGCCTAAAATGCACCCTAATACACTTCACACATATCTTTATGTAGATACATTTACATATTTAATTTGTATTGCATGTAACAAACTAAACATGTGAAATGTATTTATGTAACACTCCGGTGTTTTTGATCCAAATATGTCCAATTCTAAATTAGCCTCATGATGCATATTTGCTCACAAAAGTAGAACAAAAAACTATGGCCCTCATTCCGAGTTGTTCGCTCGGTAAAAATCTTCGCATCGCAGCGATTTTCTGCTTAATGCGCATGCGCAATGTTCGCACTGCGACTGCGCCAAGTAAATTTGCTATGCACTTAGTAATTTTACTCACGGCTTTTTCATCGTTCTGGCGATCGTAATGTGATTGACAGGAAATGGGTGTTACTGGGCGGAAACAGGCCGTTTTATGGGCGTGTGGGAAAAAACGCTACCGTTTCCGGAAAAAACGCAGGAGTGGCCGGAGAAACGGAGGAGTGTCTGGGCGAACGCTGGGTGTGTTTGTGACGTCAAACCAGGAACGACAAGCACTGAACTGATCGCAGATGCCGAGTAAGTCTGGAGCTACTCAGAAACTGCTACGAGGTGTGTAATCGCAATATTGCGAATACATCGTTCGCAATTTTAAGATGCTAAGATTCACTCCCAGTAGGCGGCGGCTTAGCATGAGCAAATCTGCTAAAATCCGCTTGCGAGCGAACAACTCGGAATGACCTCCTATATTTCAAAGACTAAAATACAGCTTTAAATTAATTTTATGATAGAAAACAAGTATTTATCAGTGTTCTAAACATAGATAATCTTATGTTATTTTCACATTCCGCATGCCAAATCCCCGGGTTGCAATCTCAGAAATACAGATTTATATAAACTGACATTCCTTAGCCTGGTAATAAAAAATGGCTTACACTGTCAAATAGACCACACAAATATTCTTAAAAATTAGATAAGGGAACATGGAAGTTTACTGTATATTATCTATAGCGTAGATCAGTTTTATAGCCAAGTTTATCTAGTTATATTTGGCTCATTTTACTTTTCTACTCATACATTCTGACAAAAAAAAGTGAACACATATATTTATGGTGCAGAACATTGTCTTATCACATTATACTGTATTAATGCAAGCCAGAAAATTATAGGAGAGACTGGGAAGATACAATCCGAGAACTCAGTCAAATGGAAAATTAAGCATCTTAACTCAGGAAACATCTTGATCTGCAATGTTATAATAGAAAAAGTCTATGCAAGACGAAAGATGTTTGGCACCACATTTTTCTTGTAAAAATTACAGGAGATGTCTGATATCCCACTGAAACTGGGTCATTGTTTCGGAAGGGCGTGGAGGTCAGTGCCATTTTGAATGAAGTTTATTTAAATAAGAGCAGATTGGGGTTGCTGAGCAAAGAAGTGACTGGACACAAGTTGCAACAGTGACGACAGCAGATGCTGCAGACAAAGTGATATATTTCATTCTAGCAAATAAAGAGTTGAAGAGTGTTTGAAGAGTAAAACAGCAATAAGTGGAATTGCTGACAGTCTAAGGATGGCTGAATGACAATTCAGAGAATCTTAGAACCAGAATAGAGTCAGAAGAGCAGCACTGCTCCATCCAATGAAAACATCAGTAAAGTAATAAACGGACAATTGAGGCAGATTCAATTACATGTGAGCTGCCATCGACAGCTCAGGTTACACATTTGATATACAGTTACAGTAGGTTGATTCTTCTCTTACCTCCAAAAGCTGTGAGCAGAATATGCCTTCTGAGACATAATGCATGAAGCAGCCGTAAGTCATTATGGCATCTTCCATGGCTAAGTGAATCTGTCTCTTGGTATAATGGGGACAGTAGGCATTGAAGGGATTGGCTGTCACAATCTCAGCTCAACTATGTAAGTGATTCTAACATATTGAACAGATATTGGGGATTATATGTACTGTGTAAGAATATTCTAACAACAAAATATACACCAGATTCATTCATAGTTTATTAAGAACCATATTACTTGAGAAAAATTGTAAGAATTAGGTCTATAAACTGGGATACCATATCATGATGCAGGTGTTGCACTAATGGAGTCTTAAATTATATCCACTACCAGTATAGTGGATTTAATTGATGACTATCATCATAAAAAAAGAGTAAATGTTACAAACATTTGTCTGTTTCTAAAGGCAACAGACAAAAGCCTATCAGCACCATTGTGACCTATGTTGAAGACCTAAAGGATGGTGCAATGGCCTATCCAGACTTAGACCTTAGGGAGAAACCTAACAATAATCATGCTATTAATACATCTTCTGATCAAATGACTGCATTCAGTATATGGTTGGACGCCATGGATGAGAACCCATATCCCATGATGGCATACGATGAGAGGAGCTCATCTCTATCATGGGGAGTTTGCAATTGGAGTTTTGTGGAAAGTGAACCAAGAATCTGAGACTTTGTGGAACTTTTTATTGCGTTGCTCTCTAGGCTTGTGTTATATGCATAATAGCTACTGTTCTTCCAGTTCTGTGCTGTCTGAAGTTCAGATGCACAGCATATATGCATAATTAGTTTATCAGTATGTTTATCAATGTAGAATATTGTAAATTAGAAATTTGGGGTGATGGATGTTGATGGGTAGCTCTCCCTGTGTCATTGCTGATGAAAAAAGTCACATCACACCTAAAGAACACTATGTACTGTATATAAGAATGGGACATCAAAAGAAAACATTGGTACATGGTGTTTTTCAACATTGGTTACAAAAAATTGTTTAGACCCAATCATTGGTACTGTGAGACCGATGTTATCCAATGTTAACCAATGTTTCTATTTTTTGTTTAAAATAAACTGACTACCTAAACATATAACACACTAATAAACTTCTGAAATGATAAATCATCTTTTTGGAGGCTTTCTACTATTGAACTCTGACTGATACACATCAGGCTCTTATCACCTCTCTGCTGGTTCGGTGAATTCCATTGTACCATCTAGTGCATAGGTTCTCAAACTCGGTCCTCAGGACCCCACACAGTGCATGTTTTGCAGGTCTCCTCACAGAATCACAAGTTAAATAATTAGCTGCACCTGTGGGCCTTTTAAAATGTGTCGGTGAGTAATGAAGGCACCTGTGCACCTGCTGGGTTACCTGCAAAACATGCACTGTGTGGGGTCCTGAGGACAGAGTTTGAGAACCTTTGATCTAGTGCAGGCATTTCCAACCCAGTCCTCAAGGCACACCAACAGTGCAGGGTTTAGTGATATCCAGGCTGCAGCACAGATGGTTAAATCAATTAATTAATTAATTAAGTCACCTGTGCTGAAGCCTGGATATCACTAAAACCTGCACTGTTAGTGTGCCTTGAGGACCGTGGTTGGGAATGCCTGATCTAGTGGAACCAATATAAGTTCAGTAGAGTTCATTATTTTTATGCATTCTTTTGGCCCAACATAATCATTGGTTATCATATATAGCAGTTCCTTCTAAAGATTAATTTTTAAAGAATTATCTATTCAATTTTAAATTGATGTTTTTACTGATTTTCCATGTGGGAAAACTGATATGTTTTCAGATTGTTCCAAACCGGCACTTCTAGTGACATTTCTCTGTACATTATGTTTTCCATAATTATTGATACCCCTGAAGAGGTCATTTGGGATGAAACGTGTTTTTTTTTATATATCTGTATCACCATTTGAACACCTTTTCGGCAAAACAATCTGCCCCATTCAACTGGAACAATTTTCCATGCAATTATATATTTATGTATATGTGCTCTTCTGTGTGGAATTGTAAATAATTTTTATTTGTATCTACTACATTATTTTTATGTTTCACAATATTCCCTATGCTGTTATTGTAGATATACAGTTTTCTAACAACAATATTAGCACCCTCAGAACTGTGTTTTATATATATATATATATATATATATATATATATATACACACACATGGCTGGATTAACTATAGGGAAGGTGAAGCTACAGCTCCAGGCTCTCCATTTAATATTGGTCAACAGAATGTCTGGTTTATGTATGGTGGAATGGGCAAGTTTTCCAATCCACATTACCTACTGACGTGGCCACTCTGGTACCTGCCATGTGATGGATGAGTGTCACTAACCAGTGTGCGGTCAGGGTGATCCACTCCTTCTGCCACAGTACCAAGTAACATGGCCTGGGATCTGGCACCAGGGTTACAGCATACTTGCCTACTTTTGAAAACTAGTTTCAGGGAGATTGTAGGTGAGGCACACCATTGAGGAGGCATGTCATGTTCCACCTATGGGCTTATCTATTGCCACTCAATAAACTGCCACCTAAAATAAATATACTGCTCCTGAAATAAATATACTGTCTCTTGAAAAAATATACTGGTGCATGTAAAAACATATCAAAGTCTAATATATGCTTTATGCACACATGTATAGTAAGTCCTGTCTATAGAACAGCTACTCATACGTGAATGTGAATTTACTTTCAAAATGCTAACTAATAACAGCAAGCAGAACCTTGGATAGTGGGGATTCGGGGACAGCGTATGTCCCTCAGGGTCTCTGTAGTAACAGAACAATCTGCCCCTGTCTCACTGATGTGGGTGGTAGAGAATTAATATGGGGGGTCATTCAGGATTGTTGGATTAGCTATCACTTCCTTGGAAGCAGCAGTGATATCACTGCGTATCGATGCACCAGGAGGCATCTCTTACATTCAGACGTCTCCTGCTGCAGTAGTGATCCAACCTGTGTCCTAGGACGCAGCATCGGATCACTGACACACCATTGGGCAGCTTACGGCACCTCTATGGTGCCACCTGTCGCAGCGGCCAGGATATCTCCGTGCTACCACAGAGATCCCTGACCTCTTCCCTCCCCTTATATGGCGGCTACATGCCTCCATTTTCACAAATGCAGGCAGACGCACCTCCATGCCCCTGAAATGGCTTTAGACTGTCTGATGCCAGCTGGAAAGTCTTATGCCAGCTGCGTGCTATGCAGCAGGACCTGTTTGCACACATGCAGAACAGGTCCTACACATGTGCAAAATGGGTGTAGTATGGTATGCCGGTGGCCGGGCTTCCGGTGACCAGCATACCGGCGCCGGAAGGCCGACCGCCGGCATACTGACAGCGTGGCAAGTGCAAATGAGCCCCTTGCGGGCTCGCTGCACTCACCATGCTGCGGGCACGGTGGCGCGCTACGCGCACCACACTATTTATTCTCCCTCCAGGGGGGTTGTGGACCCCTAAGAGGGAGAAAAACTGTCGGTATGCCGGCTGTCGGGATTCCGGTGCCGGTATACTGTGCGCCGGGATCCCGACAGTCGGCAACCTGAAGACCACCTATGCAAAATATTTAAAAGCGGTACTTTGCACTGATGGTCGCAGATGCAACCCCCCATACTGTAGCCCTTGCCTGATAGTGAATGCACTAGTGCAGCAATAACATGACAGCTGTAGAGAACTGTTCTGTGTGCTTTTTCCTTTAAACATATTTTTATGTATGACAGTAAACTGCCTGCACACTGCAGCACCGCTAGTGGCACAGGGCACAAATGTACTGATGAGTACAATGCTGCCCCTCTGCCCACCTACCATCACTCCAGTGTGCAAGGTACTGGGAGCAAGAGGAAGGTTTGGTGGAGCAGCAGGAGGCTCTATTAAAAAACAGGAACCTCCCGCTGAATGCGTGAGGGTAGGCAACTCTGGACCACAGGCAGCGGCACAAACATCATATGATGATGTTGCCATCTGTGGAGTCTATCGGTGGCAGAACAAGGAGCAGTAGAGGAGCACAAGAGGGACCTGGGCATACAAAGGTAAATAATCCACAGGGAGGGCAGTACAAAACAATAGGGGGAAAGGACAACTGAAAATAGGGCAGAGCAGAGGACAATAAACAAAACATGGGGAGCAAGAGGACAATACAAAACCTCAGAGGGTGGACAATACCTAGAGGTGATATATCAGTGAGGCCTGGTAATGCCAGGATGTCAGGGGTGGTAGTGGGCAGGATCTGGCAGTGCCAATGAGTCAAACACACATATAACAGCACAATGCAAGATATACAGATGGAGAGGTACACACAATGCAGAACATATTGATGTGGAGGAGCCAACAGTACACAGCAGGAGATACAGATGGGGATTCGGGAGGGGGCAGACAGCACAATGCAGAACATGTTGGTTAGGGGCTGCACAATACAGCACATAGAGATGGGGAGGGGCAGGCAGTACAATGCAAAACAGAGTTTTGGAAGGGAGTGGACAGCACATTGCAGACAGGCATTTTTCCTGGACCCCTAAAGGAAGCAATTGTTAGACCACTTCTTAAAAAACCTAATTTAGATCCCGACTGCATGTCCAACTACAGACCGGTATCAAACCTTCCTTTCCTAGGAAAGGTTATTGAGAAAGTGGTTGCAAATCAACTGGAAACTCGCCTGACAACCCATGATATTTATGATCCATTTCAATCAGGATTCAGGAGAAGACATAGCACTGAAACAGCCCTGGTGTGTGTGTTAAATGATCTTCTGATGGCAAAAGACAGAGGTGACTGTTCAATATTAATCCTTCTGGATCTCTCGGCAGCATTTGATACCGTGGACCACGGGCTTCTGATTGAGCGACTGATACACTTCTGTGGTCTGGATGGCACAGTCCTAAACTGGTTCAAATCATTTCTCACAGGCAGGTCACAGAGAGTATCATCTGGATTATACTCATCACCACCAGTGCCATTGCCATGTGGTGTCCCACAAGGTTCTATACTATCCCCCATGCTTTTTGCAGTATACATGCTCCCATTGGGCGAAATAATCAGGCGCCATGGCCTGGTCTACCACTGCTATGCAGATGATACACAACTGTACTTGTCCTTTGCTCCGGGCACTGATAACCCAGTAGCAACCCTGAATGGCTGTCTAGCTGAACTACAGGAGTGGATGAGCGCCAGTTGGCTGCGACTGAACCCGGATAAAACAGAGGTCCTTATAATACGACCGCAACATCAAAGGACAAGACTGCAGCATAGCCAACCAACTGGACTTACACTCGGGGATTCAGAATTACAGACCAGTGATCATGTGCGGAATCTTGGCGTTGTCCTGGATGATGGCTTGACACTTAAACATCAGATATCAGCCACAATCAAATCCTCATTCTTTCACCTGAGGAACATAGCCAGAATCAAGCACCTAATTCCCTCAGATGATATGCCAAAAGTCATACATGCATTTGTATCATCTCGATTAGACTACTGTAATGCCCTCTACCTTGGTCTACCAGCAAAAGAATTGCAACGCTTACAGCTGGTGCAAAACACAGCTGCCAGGCTGTTAACCAACCAGCCCCGTTCCAGCCACATAACACCCATCCTCTACTTCCTTCACTGGCTGCCTGTAAGATGGCGAATCCTCTTCAAGATTGGCTTACTGAGTTTCAAAGCATTACATGACCAAGGCCCAAGGTACCTGAAACAGCTTCTGATCCCATACTGCCCCACTCGATTACTGCGATCTGTAGATGAAGGACTTTTAGCAGTACCTAGAATCTACCGTAATTCATCTGGGGGTCGAGCTTTTAGTCATGCGGCTCCGACTCTATGGAACTCACTTCCCAGCACAGTGCGAGAGGCCCCAACTATAGAATCCTTCAAAAGTAGACTCAAGACTTTCCTGTTTACTCAAGCATTTCCATAGTGTCTCTTTTAGTATCTTCATGCTTCTGTATTTTATGAAAAATGTACTTCATTATTTTTCTGTACTATATTATGCTGTGTATCTGTTAAGCGCCTTGAGTCCTATTGGAGAAAGAGCGCTATATAAATAAAATTATTATTATTATTATTATTATATATCAGAGTAGAAGACAGGATGGAGAAAAGTTGCGGCGGAGCATGAAGTGACACAACATATGCTGGGTCCAATAACTTAGTTATTGTCTACATATAATATATATATGCAATGAGTTACTGACATTGTCACTCACTGCTGAATTCACAATAGCGAACAAGCAGCCTGCCCCCTGTTCTATGTGCTGCTACTGAATGGCTGACCAGAGTGTGTTTCACTCTGTCAGCCACCACCCCCATCAGCAGCAGCAATGCACACACAGAAGCCCAGTCAGTGACAGTGTGTGTTACTGTTTTGGATCAGATAAATTGTTATTGAATATAAAACAAGGAGAGAGTGAGCTGGCTGCCCAAAGCAGTGAAATCACCACACAGTGACACAAAAAAAAAAAACATTGGAAAATTGAGAATAACATCGGGGGAGAAATCTAGCGATGATGAGGATACATTGGATCCTCAACATTGCAGGGATAAACATCGAACATTGGAACCAAATATCCAATGTTACCGAAACATCAAATGATTCCCATACCTACTATGTAGGAGCAGGACCTCCATATATGAAGGAAGTCACCTTGCTGCCTACAGATTTCGTCAGATGATTGAGGATAAATTAAATGTATTTGCTCTTGTACAAGTTAACATCTGAAGTATATCTTATAGATATGCTTTACCTTTTGTAATTCTGGAGTAGATGTCTGCCCAACTTAAAGTAGAGAGCACACCTCCTGTACTTGGGGACTAGTTACATATTTGCTCCATCTGGAGGAGGGGTAAGGATCTTGCTGATTAAATATATTTATGAACAAAATGATGTACAGTAATTTGCAAATACTGGTACAATTTAGAGTAAAGAGAAGCAAGGATATCAGAAAATTAAATCAGGGCAAAATTTCCAATAATGTGGTGCAATGTGATCAGATTAACAGCTTTCCAAATAGCTGCAAAATCATGATTTTATCCAGATGGAAACAGTGGGCAACCCCCAGAAAGGAAAGAGTGAAGAGTGATGGGTGAACAGGCAATGAATTGTGTTAATCCTGTCCCATGTACATACGGCAATATTGGAGATTGAGTGAGTTGTGTATGGACAGAATATATCTTTCATCTGAAAGTTTATTCTCTAAGTCCACCTACCATTTGGAAGGCAGAGGTTAGTACCAGGCCTACAGCTGAATAAAAAATGTGATGTTATAGTTTTGCTAAAAGAGACAGCATCCCGATCCACTTACAACAGGAGCCCTGATCTGAAGAGCTAGCACTAGTCAAAAAATTTTACAAAACCATTAGAATTTAATACTGCTGGATTGCAGTTAATAACTGAACTTCCACAAAAGTCTTGAAGAGGTACAGGAGTCTGTAGAGGACACTCATTTTATGACACTTTTTCTTGCAGTTCATTATATGAAATATTCAGACCAATGAACTAGGAAATGACCAATTTGGTTTATCAAAGTGGGGAGAGTTGGCCTTATTATGTTGGTCATGGGTCTGGGTGATGTGAACACCGAGGTATTTTATGGACCCAACATTTCAAATCAACATTTAATTAATTAGTGTTTTGAGAAGTTCTGGAAGATAAACTGCGTACTTTCCAGTTTGTGATTGTTTATTTAATAACCCAACAGAGAGGGGTGTGGCTTGTGGCCTGACTGGGTAGACGTGTCCCAGGGGAGCTCCTGCTGGATTGAGCCCTTTTAATCCCCTATCTACCAAGCTACCTTATTTATCTCTCCCCTGCAGCTCCCTATAGCGGCCCTTGCTGCTTTGTGTGCGCTGGGAGTGAGCTGCGGAGCCGGAGCACTGGGCCTGTCCTGTGCTTGCAGGTTGCGGCCTTCCCCCCGTGGTGAAGCCGGGGCCTCAATTTGGAACCCCCCCGCCCGAGTTCAGACGAAAACCGTGCACCGCGTGCCGTTCCACGGCCTGCCCCACTGCACACCTCCTACCTGGGGGACCCTGCCGAGAAGACACGGTGGTGAGAAGAGCCCCTGGAACTGTGGGACCAGAGCTGAGCCGCGCGGCGGTGATCCGGTGGTGGCGGCCATATTGGATGTGGTGGTAAGTGGAACGTGGGCGCTGCGCTCGTACGAGCGGCCCGCTTGTTACATACGCTCACCGAGGGGTCTCACTGAAGAAGGTGGGGTTGACGACTGGCCCCTGACCCCACGGATAGCTGACTGTGGCGGCATGTGGCGGGGCACACTAAAATCTGTTGATGGCGGCCATCTTGGAGGTGGCAGAGCAGGTTTCTCTGCATTACATAGTAACATAGTAACATAGTAACATAGTATCTGAGGTTGAAAAAAGACAATTGTCCATCGAGTTCAACCTATTTGTGGTGTCCTATGCATGATGATTTGACTAAAATTTCTGACTGATGCTGCTGTCAGCCATTGCATTTTATCCCTATTTATAGTAACTATAATGCATGACTATGCACCATACCCCTGGATATCCTTATCCAATAGGAATTTATCTAACCCATTCTTAAAGGTGTTGACAGATTCCGCCATTACAACTCCCTCGGGCAGGGAATTCCAAACACGTATTGTCCTTACCGTGAAAAAGCCTTTACGCCGTATTGTGCGGAATCTCCTTTCCTCTAACCTGAGCGAGTGTCCACGAGTCCTCTGTGTTGATCTAACCAAAAACAGGTCCCGCGCAAGCTCTGTGTATTGTCCCCTTATATATTTGTAGATGTTGATCATATCCCCTCTTAGTCTCCGCTTTTCCAATGTAAACATGCCTAGTCTTTCAAGCCTTTCCTTGTATTCCATCGTCTCCATGCCCTTAATTAGTTTGGTCGCCCTCCTCTGTACCTTTTCAAGCTCCAGGATATCCTTTTTGTAGTACGGTGCCCAGAACTGTACACAGTATTCAAGGTGTGGCCTCACTAGTGATTTATATAACGGGAGTATAATACTCTCGTCTCTAGCATCAATACCCCGTTTTATGCATGCTAATATCTTATTAGCCTTCTTTGCTGCAGTCCTACTTTGGGTACTACTGCTTAGCTTGCTATCTATGAGGACACCTAAGTCCTTTTCCATTACAGAATCCCCTAATTTTACCCCATTTAGTAGGTAGGTGTAATTTTTGTTCTTGTTACCACAGTGCATTACCTTACACTTGTCTGTGTTGAAGCGCATTCTCCATTTGGCTGCCCATGCTTCTAATTTAACTAAGTCGTTCTGAAGAGACTCGGCATCCTCCTCTGTATTTATAGCCTTACACAATTTGGTATCATCTGCAAAAATTGACACCATGCTCTCTAGACCTTCTGTTAGGTCGTTAATGAAAATATTGAACAATAGCGGTCCTAATACTGAGCCTTGCGGCACACCACTTAGCACTTCAGTCCAAGTTGAAAAAGATCCATTTACCACAACGCGCTGCTTCCTATTATCTAACCAGTTTTTGACCCAAGTGCATATTGTGCTTCCTAGCCCTGATTCTTGTAGCTTGTATATAAGTCCCATGTGTGGTACAGTATCGAACGCTTTGGCAAAGTCTAAAAAGATTACATCCACGTCTTTACCCTGATCTAGGTTTGCGCTTACTGTTTCATAAAAGCCAAGTAAGTTGGTTTGACAGGATCTGTCCTTCATAAACCCATGTTGATTCCTTTTAATGACCTTATTGGTTTCAAGGAACTTCTGAATACTATCTCTTAGAATACCTTCCAATACTTTCCCCACTATAGATGTAAGACTAACTGGTCTATAATTACCTGGTTCAGCTTTACTTCCCTTTTTGAATATAGGCACTACTTCCGCTATACGCCAGTCTTTGGGAACCATACCTGATATAACTGAATCCTCAAAGATCAAAGATAGCGGTTTTGCCAGTTCAGAGTGAAGCTCCATTAGAACCCTTGGATGAATACCATCGGGCCCTGGTGATTTATTAATCTTTAATAAATCTGCCCCTGTTGTGCTCGTGGGGAAGACAGCTTACTATCTCCACAGGGAATTAAATCAGAACTGCAGCTTTACACAGATAACTGCCTGCAAGCAAGGCACCATACATTTCTATCCCTTTTCTACCTCGGATGTCTTGTTTCACCTATGATAACTGTCGCAGGAGCTCCATCTACTGGTGGCTTTATTGTTTGATAGCAGCTGCCTGAGAAAACCTATTTTCCTTACAATGTGAGCCATTGGCACATGCCCTGAGTCTTGGGACTTCCTCTCATCGATATTTATGTCCTGATAATTACAGTATACTTTTCCTACTACCGGGTCCTTCCTAGCTCTGTAATACAGTGATCTTCTCAAGCTGTTCTACCCGTGCGTTCCATCATGCCCAGAAGTAACAAAAAGCAGCATGGTGCGGACCTGAGTCAGAGCATTAAAAAATTTGCCTACTCCAATGCTAAATCTCCCGGACAAGGAGCTTCCCCGCTGCCTGATATTTCGGCCTCGGAGGACTCAGATCACTCCCCATTGACCCGGAAAGACCTACAACTTCTTTTCCGTGAAATCCAGGAGACGAGGAAATCTGTGCAGGCGGTGCAGGCGGAGGTGCAGAATGGAGCACTTAGAGTCTAAAATGGATGACGTGGTTGCTTTCCAACAAGGAATGGGAGATGAAATTCATGGCCTAAAGCAGGAAATGCAGTTACTCCTGGAACGCCAAGAAGATCAAGACAGCAGGGCGTGACGGAATAATCTCCGCGTCAGAGGACTCCCTGAAGACGTTGATATGACGTCCCTCCACAACTACCTTAAGAAACTGTTTGTGCACCTTTCGCCTTTGACGCCGGAAGACCAACTCCTGTTGGATAGGGCTCATAGGGCTCTCCGCCCTCACTCCCAGTATTCAGCTCAGCCCAGAGATGTCATTCTGCTATGCCATTACTATTCGGCTAAAGAGGACATTACTAGAGAGGCTAGGAAGCTCTCCAAGCTAGAATTCCTGGGGCACTCTCTCCAACTATTCCAGGATATTGCACCAACCACCCTGCTTTAAAAAGAAGGAATTCAGACCCATTACTTCAGTTCTTCGGGACAATGGCATTCACTACAGCTGGGGATTCCCCTTTCGCATCCTGGTGTGGCATCATAACCGCCTTCACTCGGCTAGGGATCTGGCTAAAGCTAAAGGGCTCCTGCGTACCATGGGACTCTCCCCTCCATCGTCCTTATCTGAGTCTCCGCAGCGGGCGCGCAAGGCCTCCTCCATAGAGTCAACTGCCACCCCCAGGCGCTCTTTGAACCGAGACTGGATGAGAGTACCCTCTGCTCTGAAGCCTGCCTCTGCTGGCCCTCCCACCTGATGCCTTATGTGTTTAATTGATGTTTTATCCAGTACTCTGCTGTTTATGCACAGGCATATATTGTAGATATGTTCTTTTTCTCTTCTTACGTTTTGACTACTGGCCCTGTTTTCCCAGTACCTGGCATATATGTCTAGATTTTCAGCTTTTCTCATTGTATTAGTGAATGCTGGGTGGGTATAGGGCAGGAGTTCCCCTTGCGGGAAATGTTCCTCTTTGTACTAGTATTGTCACCCTTTATTTTGTTGTTTGTCAGTGTTTTCCCCCGCCTAAGGCAATATTTGTTTCAGCCCTGGGTAGTTACTTCTATGCTACTGGTTACCCTTTATGGTAGAAGGAACTAGGAAGTTCTGTCCAATCCTTTCTCCCTTTAACACTGGTCCCCAGATTCAGGAAACATGATAGTCAGTGTCCGCTGTTCTCAATGTACCTGGCCCGGCTGGGCCGCGTGCCCATAGTTGGGTCTTATACCCAAGTCCGGTTGTTGTCACTTAGTGACCTTTTCCTGTTGTTTCCAGACCAGCACGTTAGACCAGATGTGGTTTCTTCTGGTCCCCAACCTTCCCCTTTTCCCTACTTTTCCCGAGTTTTGTTTCTCTTGTCCCTTTGTCTGCCTTTTCTTGTCCAGATGTGTAATGATGTACGCTGATTGCCATGTCTCTTTACGATGTCTATGAGTTGGTTTGTTGCAGGGGTGCGGTGTCCGGAGGGAGGAGATGAGGTGTTCCGAAGACTCGTTTGTTATGGCTCTTAGGATCTATTCTCATAACATTAAAGGTTTGAACAGCCCTACCAAACGCACCAAGCTTTTTCTCTCCCTTAAACAGGCCAAGGGTGATATAGTTTTTTTTACAAGAAACCCACTTTAAGAAATTCCTTCACCCTGACTTAAAGTCTAAATCCTACCCCTTTACATTTCATGCGTGTGATGCTTCATGCAAAAAAGTGGGGTTTCTATCTTGTTAGCTGCCCACCTCACGTTCGAATTGTTGGACAGTCACGTAGATAAATCGGGTAGATGGCTCACTCTTATTGGGAAACTGAATAATGTTTTATGTACCCTTATAAATGTTTATGCTCCGAACCAAAACCAAGCCGCCTTCTTTAGGAGTTTGAATTCGCATTTGACTAGACTCTGTAGGGGGAAGTTATAGTGGCGGGCGACTTTAATGATGTTCTTGACGCCTCATTGAATAGATCCTCCCCTCCTTCTCCTCTCCCTTCTATCCCTAAACGCCCATCCTCGGCATCTCTTGCACTACTAGATCTTTTGAAACTCCAATTATTGTTTGACTCATACAGATTAACTGATCCTCTGACTAGGGACTATACTTTTTTTTCCCCTGTCCATAAGTCCTATTCTAGGATAGACATGATCCTACTCAGCCGGGACCTGTCCTCTAAACTTAAATCTACTTGTATACTCCCTATGATATGGTCCGACCATTGCCCGATCACTGCTGATCTCCATTCTATTGTCCCCCATCTCCTTCCTGCCTCTTGGCGGTTGAACAATTCCCTATTGCATAGTCCGGAAGTTACAAGCCAGATTAAAGGCTGTCTCACTGAATATTTTCTACTTAACAATCTTCTGGAGACTTCACCTATTTCTTTTATGGGAAGCACATAAAGCTGTTTTATGCGGGCATTTGATTAACCAGGCATCTAGGTTTAAAATGACTCAGGAAGCTAGCGTCCTGTCTCTTTCCACTAAACTCCAGACTCTTGAACGACAACATAAACTCTCCCCTACCCCTGCTAACTTAGAGACCTTGCTGGAGGTGAGATCTGCGATTTCACTCTATCAGAGCGTACGGCAAAGTCTCTCCAGAGGCTAAATCAGACCTTTTACGAGAAGGGAGACAAAGCTGATAGAACCTTGGCTTCCCGCCTTAGAGCACAGCAATCACGGAATAATATTCTGGCAGTACATACCGAGTCTGGCGAGGTCACGCATGCCCCAGATGCCATAAATAAGGTGTTCCGGGACTGTTACTCTAATCTCTATAATTTAAACTCAGTTGACTCAGGTCCCGGTCCCCCGGATGTCTTAATATCGGAATTCTTGCATCGGGCTAACCTCCCGCGGCTGTCTGAACTCGCCTCTTCGGAGCTGAATAAGGAAATAACCGATGAGGAGGTTGCTGCCATGCTAATAAATTTCAAATCATCTAAAGCTTCAGGCCCTGATGGCTTCTCAGCCTCATATTATAAGAAGTTTGCCTCCATTTTGGTCCCCCATCTCAGAGTATTGTTTAATGCTGTACTGCATGGCACCCCATTCCTGAGCACTATGCTGGAGGCCAGAGTTATAGTTATCCACAAAGAGGGCAGGGATCCTCGACACTGCACTTTCGGCCGATTTCCCTATTGAATTTGGACATTAAACTCTATGACAAAATTTTAGCTACCCGTCTCAATGGTGTGCTCCCTGATCTGATACACTATGACCAGGTGGGATTTATTCCTGTGCGCCAGGCCGGGGACAACACTGGGAGAGCGATCAACCTTATTCAACTGTTGAACTGCAGACAAACCCCATCTATTATCCTTTCACTCGATGCTGAAAAGGCGTTCAACTGTATCTCATGGCCTTTCTTATTTCAGACTTTGCAGCCGTTTGGGATATCGGATGAATTTTTAACAGGAGTCTCAGCCCTCTACTCCTCCCCGATAGCTAAGGTTCTTACAAATGGAATATTGTCCCCTCCCTTCCCGTTATCCAATGGCACGAGGCAGGGGTGTCCTTTCTCCCCCCTGGCGTTTGCCATGGTCATAGAACCCCTGGCCGCTCTGATAAGAAACTCTGATGGAATTTGGGGAGTGAAGGTAGGCTCGCAGGAGCCTAAGATTTAACTCTTTGCTGATGATGTACTGTTGTCTTTACTCAGCCGCAGTCTTCGCTCCCCGCCTTGTATCAGATAATAGAGGAATATGGTTCCCTGTCAGGCTATAAAATCAATTTTATTAAATCCGAAGTTATGTTATTACATGTACCTGGAGATCTTAAATGCTCCTGGTCCTCTTATGACCTTCGCTGGCAGACAAATAAGATTAAGTACCTAGGGGTTTATATTACTTCCCCCTATAGCTCTCTCTACTCAGAAAACTTTCCATGGCTATTAACTAAGATTCAATCTGACTTGGCAAAATGGAGGTCCCATATCATATCCTGGCTGGGTAGGATTATCGCCCTCAAAATGACAGTTATGCCACAACTTCTTAACCTCTTTCAAACTCTACCTGTAAGGGTTCCGGAGAGGGTTCTTAGGGATGCCCAGGCCTCATTTGTGAAGTTTGTTTGGAATGATAAACCCCCACGAATAGCTTTTACTGTGCTCCGGCTACCTCGTTCCGAGGGTGGTCGAGGCTTTCCCGATGTTAAATTTTATTACCTGGCTAGCCATTTGAGTCAAATTGTTCCCCGAGGCTCTATTGCCTGGGTAGATTTTGCAGCCCTTTCACTGGGGCTTTGTTCATT